>NC_046158.1:90198670-90212777 GCF_011064425.1 Rattus rattus | reverse complement strand
AAAAAGAAAAAAAAAAAAAAAAAAAAAAAAAAAAAAAAAAAAAAAAAAAAAAAAAAAAAAAAAAAAGAAAGAGAGAATAGGGGTTTTGCAAAGGGGTAGCTGGGAAAAGGGATAACATGTGAAATGTAAATAAATAAAATATCCAATCTAAAGGAGTTAAAAATAATAATAACAAATATACTAAAATGATTAAATGACTATAGTCAGGATCTGTATTAATTATCTATTTTAGGTACTAACTACAATGCAAAGTTATCAATATTTATAACAAAATAGTACAATGATATAAAACTTCCATTTTTCTTTTTCTTTTAATGTTTTTCACTAAACTTGAAATCTTTTAGTTGCACTGGACAAAACAAATAGTTCTCCAGGGAGAAAATCTGTCCTATGAGCACATTTAAAACTATCTAGTGTGTCAGAATCTTTTACTCACAGGTCTCTTGAGGTTTGACTAATTAGCTTCATATATTTTATGTTAGGTTATTAACAAGTATTTTAGGCTAAAGAAACCAGGAAACCAGTCTGTGAAGATACTTTCTCTTTATGCAGGTAAAATGTACAGAGATGTTTGAAAAACCAGAAGCATGGCTTTATTTGCAGATATTCTTGTTTTGAAAATGCTATGACAATGGATTTTACTGTAAATGCTTGCTTGTGTTTGTGTAAAGGGAAAATAGATATCATGCTGAAAATGTAATTTAATAGCACAGAAAAATAACTATGAAATTTTTTGATATATAGGAGAAAGTAAATTGGATTTGGTTTTGAGCTAGAATAACATTGTATCAAAAAATATGAAAGACACTGGAAAACATAAAGTACCTTTGTAACACTGAATATATTCTAGGTGTAATTTTCCAATATTTAGTCATTTTGTAATATGATGTAGATAATATGAAAACAGAATAATACAAATCAAAATTCAGATCTATTTTTCACATTTCTCCTGTTTTAAAAAGACTTGTTTATTTTTATTTTTGATTTTGATTTTTTTTTGCCTGCAGGTACGTATGTACGATTCTTTTAGGCAGCTGCCCAGGAGGCCAGAAGAATGCATTGGATCCTCTGGATCTGGAGTTACAGAAGGACGTGAGCTGTCACAAGGGTGCTGATAACTGAATCTGTTCCCTCTGTAAGAGCAGCAAGCGCTCAAGCTATTTCTCCAACCCCAGCTCCTATGGTGTATGCACTAATTTCATTTCTGAATGGTAAGTAACCAGTTAAACAGTTTTAATAAATGGAAAATATTCCTAGGGGGACAGAACATCAGAATGAGAATCAGAATAATTAACTGCTTTTCAAAAAACGGTTTTAAAAGCTATAAGGTTCCTTTGTTTCATTCATGCTCATAAGTAGTTATTTGAAAAGGACGTTGGGTTACTTATATTTTCCTCAATAATAAATAAAAACAGGGGCTGTAATTAAATAGAAGAGTGTGAATTATTCTGAATATAAAGCAGGTTTCATGACAAATTGAGAATTAAAATACAGTTTGTCTTGAGGGACTAATAAACTTATATTAATCAAAACAGGAGAAAACATGCACAGGTGATGTTTCTGATGGGTGCTTTGCTCAAACCTAAATGATTGTAGGGTACTGAACTTATAACTCTGTATTAGGAATCTCATTAACAATATTTCCTTTAAGAAGTAGGTATTAGAAATCTGTCCTGGAGGATTCTCCTATGACAGACTTAGGACTACATAAATGTCCAAACGAGGGGGGACTACTCAGGATCCAAGTCAAAGTCTGGCCTTTTGCATTGTGGGTATTCTAAGAGTTGTAAATGAATGTAAATTATATGAAGATCAAAATGATTTTAAGGCCCAACCAAGTTAAGAGAAGATGATTTAAAATATCCTGTTCTGTGGGTATTCCTTTGTGGGCGTTTGTGGCTTTTAGGTAACTCAACACCAGATGTCTATATGGTCTTCCTTTGAACTTATTTTTAGGTACTACTCTGTGCCAGGTCTCAAATTTTATCTGTCTCTAAATTCTATAATATTTTGTATAATTACAAGTCTTCTGTTCTAAATTCAAAAACTTCATGGGGTTTTATGACAGTGATGAACAGTGGCTGTCCAAAAGGCAAATTCACAGTGGATACAGGTTCACTGGCAATGCCTCCTATGGCTTTAACATTTGAAAGATGCTTGAAGCACTGTGATTGGTTATTACTATGCAGTTTTAAAAGTATTGTCAAAAGGCAAAGAGAATTGAATAAATTGTCTTTTACTTAAACTTTTCCCCTCCACAAGGCATACTTTTCAAATTTTGTTGTTTTTAAATTTTCCATTTATCATCATTGTCTTTTTCTTTACTTTTTCCCCCTCTATCTTTATTAACTTTGGTATTTCTTATTTACATTTTAATTGTTATTCCCTTTCCCTGTTTCTGGGTCAACATCCCCCTAACCCGTCCCCTTCCCCTTCTATATGGGTGTTCTCCTCCCCATCCTCCCCCCATGACCGCCCTCCCCCCAACAATCACGTTCACTGGGGGTTCAGTCTTGGCAGGACCAAGGGCTTCCCCTTCCACTGGTGCTCTAACTAGGCTATTCATTGCTACCTATGAGGTTGGAGCCCAGGGTCAGTCCATGTATAGTCTTTAGGTAGTGGCTTAGTCCATGGAAGCTCTGGTTGCTTGGCATTGTTGTACATATTGGGTCTCAAGCCCCTTCAAGCTCTTTTTTTTAGTCCTTTCTCTGATTCCTTCCAACGGGGGTCCCATTCTCAGTTCAGATCTATATCCGGTTCCTGTCAGCCAGCACTTCTTTGCTTCATCTTATCTAGTTTGGTGGCTGTATATGTATGGGTCACATGTGGGGCTGGCTCTTAACGGGCGTTCCTTCAGCCTCTGTCTAAACTTTTCCTTCCTATTCCCTCCCAAGAGTATTCTTGTTCCCCTTTTAAAGAAGGAGTGAAGCATTCGCATTTTGGTCATCCTTATTGAGTTTCATGTGTTCTGTGAATCTAGGGCAATTCAAGCATTTGGGCTAATAGCCACTTATCAATGAGTGCATACCATGTGTGTTTGTCTGTGATTGGGTTACCTCACTCAGGATGATATTTTCCAGTTCCATCCATTTACCTATGAATTTCATAAAGTCATTGTTTTTGATAGCTGAGTAATATTCCATTGTGTAGATGTACCACATTTTTGTATCCATTCCTCTGTTGAAGGGCATCTGGGTTCTTTCCAGCTTCTGGCTATTATAAATAAGGCTGCTATGAACATAGTGGAGCAGGTGTCTTTGTTATATTTTGGGACGTCCTTTGAGTATATGGTCAAGAGAAGTATAGCTGGGTCCTCAGGTAGTTCAATGTCCAATTTTCTGAGGAACCTCCAGACTGATTTCCAGAATGGTTGTACCAGTCTGCAATCCCACCAACAATGGAGGAGTGTTGCTCTTTCTTTACATCTACGTCAGCATCTGCTGTCACCTGAGTTTTTGATCTTAGCCATTCTGACTGGTGTGAGGTAGAATCTCAGGGTTGTTTTGATCTGTATTTCCCTTATGACTAAAGAATGTTGAACATTTCTTTAGGTGTTTCTCAGCCATTCGGCATTCCTCAGCTGTGAATTCTTTGTTTAGCTCTGAACCCCATTTTCTAATAGGGTTTTTTGTCTCCCTGCAGTCTATGTTTGTGAGTTCTTTGTATATTTTGGATTTAAGCCCTCTATCAGTTTTAGGATTGGTAAAGATCTTTTTCTTTACTTTTATTATTATTTGATATCTACTTTCCTTGTCACTTTAGAATTCTGCACAGTTTCTTTTTTGTCTTTAAAATTATAATCACGTATTTTTTTAGGTGTATTGGAAATAACCAAACTACATGTTTTCCTATGTTTCAGAAAATATTTATAAACGTGATGGAGTGTTAAAATGGATTACACAAGATACAGCTGTAGTCCTTAAATCTGTTGGAGTTGTGTCTAGTTGAGAAGGAACATTTAGTGAGTTATATTTACTTAATTATAAGCATTAAGGAGACACAGTTTTCTTTGAGAAAAATATATTTAAATTACATTGATAGTATACTTTAATTACTAAGTAACTTGAACACCATACTTTATTATTGAGTAGAAGATAATATATTTTAAAAATCTTTTTTAGAAGGGGACAGTTAGTGCATTTTGAAAGATCTTTCAGAAATAAAATTTCATGCTCTCTGTTTCTCTTTTTCACTTATTTATTTATTTTATTTATTCAGGAAATAAATTCACAGTATCATGGAAAAAGTGAATAAAACATTAGTATCAATATTTGTTATCTCATATAGAATACCTATATACTGAATGTGTGGTTTTAAATACTTGTTATATTTAAACTGCAATGAAAACTGTCAGTATTTACATTTATGCAATAGATTAATGAACTATATATCTATTAAATTGCTAGTGGCTGAACAATGGGTTTATTTTGTTTTTCTGTATTGAAAGCCCATCTTTTGTCCATGATGCTGTTTATTCTCTAATGACAAATGATCTAAAACACAGTGTGATAAATTCTTTATTTCAGATTTGAACAAAATGCTTTGGACTACAGAATGGCTACCTTCAGAAGATTAAAATTTCTGTTCATGAGGTGAGCTTTCCAAGGCAGTGATTCTTACCTATGCATCATGTTTTATAGACAAATACTTAGCTAGAATGTGAAATTAGACATCGAATTGTTTTCTATACTGAAGGCAATCACTCTAATCTAGCACTATTACATGGAGTGGAACACGACATGAGTGCCACAGGCTTTACTGTGTGGTCTGTATTTTAAAAGTCTATGGGCAATTATAACCACTTTTTTCTGTTTTGGTTTCATATAGTAACAATTAACAAGTAAATATTGTGTGTATTTTTGATGCGCAGCATGATTATATAATATATTAATCTATATATAATATATAGCAATGTATATGAAGTAACATGACATATATTACATATATATTAAACTAATGAACATGGTTAGCTCACATACTTATTGTGTGTGAGAACATTGATAATAGCCTCTCAGCGATTTCTAAGCATGCAACTCACTATTATCGTTGTCCATAATCACCATGATACCATAGATCTCCAGAAAGCAACCACCATGTTATTGGAACTTTTGGATTGTTTTTTTAACAACCATCATCATCTTCTTGCTTCATGCCCACTCCCCACATCATTTTTGCCTGTCCCACCATCATATTCTTTGCTTATAAGTCTGATTTCTTCAGATCTTATATGTACATAAGATCTATCAGCATTTGCTTCTTGTGTCTCCATTTCATTTAGCATAATGACTCCAAGCTTCAAAATTCCCTTTGTTTTTAGGCTATGGAAGAGTCACCTGTGTGTATACGTGTGTGTGTGTGTGTGTGTGTGTGTGTGTGTGTGTGTGTGTGTGTGTGTGCATTTGTGTACATAGTCCACACATCCATAAAGGAGCAGTTAGGATGTTTCACTATTGCTTACTATAAATGATGTTTCAATGATCATGAACCAGTGCAGGGTCATTTCTTCCGGATGATCAACTCCCAAAATGATGTTGATTAATAATTCTCTTTCTCAGTTGTTTGCCTATTTCTATATATCTATGTTTTCTGTATCTTTCTGCCCCCCATTCAATTTCTCCAGTTTCAATCTTTCTTTTCTCTCTATAATCATTTCAATTTCTCCATTTTCTATTTGTTCCTCTCCCCTTCCTTCCTTCCTTCCTTCCTTCCTTCCTTCCTTCCTTCCTTCCTTCCTTTCTTCCTTTCTCCCGCCCTTCCTTCCTTCCTTCCTTCTGCCCATATTTCTGTCCTTCCTTTGTTTGACAAGAATGAAATCTAGGGCCTTATATGTTGAAAGACAGTGGTTACATACCAATTATTTTAAAATTATTATGTAGATGGCTAAATGCTTTCTTAAATGAATATACTTATATTCCCAACTCTGTCCAAGGTTCCCTTTTCAAAGACACAACACAAACCTTTCATTTTTGAACATTTAATGAAAGCTCCTTTAACAAGTATAAAATGGTATTTCAGAGTGTTCGTACTTTGCAGTCCCCTGATAAGTAACCATGTAAGCACTTGCTCCTATATCTATTCATCTTTATGAAAAAGTTTTATTGATAAATCAAGAAAGATTTTCATAAACTCAAGTTCTAACTTTCTGTGGACTATTAATATAATTGTCATAACTTATAGTTTCTTGTACTGCTGTCCTTCAGGTAGCACCAAAAACAGCAGAAATGGAAGGAACAAATCACTCTGTTGTGTCAGAATTTATGTTCGTGGGACTCACCAACTCCTGGAAGATGGAAATACTTCTCTTTGTGTTTGCTTCAGTGTTTTACATGGGTAGCATGATGGGAAACTCCCTCATCATTTTCACAGTGACTTCTCATCCTCACTTACATTCTCCCATGTACTTTCTGTTGGCCAATCTCTCCTTCATTGACTTAGGTGTTTCCTGTGTTACTTGTCCCAAGATGATTTATGACCTATTCAGAAAGCAAAAAGTCATCTCCTTTAACGGTTGCATCACTCAAATCTTTTTCATCCATGTCATTGGTGGTGTGGAGGTGATGCTGCTCGTAGGCATGGCATATGATAGATATATAGCCATTTGTAAGCCTCTCCATTATTTGACCATTATGAATGCAAAAATGTGCATTTTCATCTTAGTGACTTCCTGGGTGGTTGGCCTTATGCATTCTCTGGTACAATTTGTTTATATAGTAAATTTACCGTTCTGTGGACCAAATATTTTGGACAGCTTTTACTGTGACATTCCTCGGTTGCTCAGACTTGCTTGTGTAGATACTAACCAATTAGAATTAATGGTTTCAGCCAACAGTGGCTTCATCTCTGTAGGCTCCTTTTCCATACTGGTCATATCTTATATTGTCATAATAGTCACTGTTCAGAAACATTCCTCAAGTGGTTCCTCCAAAGCTTTGTCCACACTTTCTGCTCACATCTCTGTTGTGGTCCTGTTCTTTGGTCCTTTGATATTTGTCTATACATGGCCTTCGCCCTCCACACACTTGGATAAGTATCTGGCTATATTTGACGCAGTTGGTACTCCTTTTCTGAACCCTGTGATCTATACACTGAGGAATCAAGATATGAAGATGGCTATGAAAGGAGTGTGCAGACAGCTATTAAAATATGGGAAGATCTCCTAAATGACTGCAGGGTGAACATTCATCATTGAATATAGTGCATTGTTGATCAAATTCAGTGACAATTACTTTCCCTGATAGGATTTGTTTACCTATACTGATATTTCAGTGACTTTTGTCTTCCATGAGGAGAGATTTAAATTTGTCCTAGCAATAGGGAATGAAAGTTATATTTATGAACAAAGATTATTATATTGCAGAATTTAATTCACAGAGAATTTTTTTGTGAAGTAAATTAATTGTATGTCAGATGGAAAAGTTCTTTAAAACCTAAAACTGAAATATCTCTTTCCCTTTTACTCTCTGTCTCTCTGTTAACATAAATTTCTCACATGCAGGACTTACTGGAAGCACTCAGAAAATATACAAATTGACATTCAACTGGGTCATATTTTCTATTTTCTGTACATTGTATACATGCTAGACAGTCTTTTGATAGTTTGTGTGGTTATTCAAAATGTTTAAAATCTGTAGCCATACATACTGATACACACAAATATAAGCTGTCTAGTTAACATTATGACAGTCAAATTTACTTATGTTTTTCTTAATTCTTTACTGTTTTTTCATATTATTTTTCTTTTTATATTTCTATGTCAGAATTCAGCCACCAAAATATTTGCATGACATTGTAGAGAAGCAAATGAAGCTGAAGCAATTTTTAATCAGTTGGCACAGTGTACGTACCTGAGCACCTCAGATATATTACATATGCTAACTCATCCTGATACTGTGGAAGAGAAGTAGTGCTGTAGTTCTGCTTTCTTTTCCGCATCCTCTTTTAATTCTCCCATTTTCAAGCTAGTTGCAAGGGTGTCATTATGATTATAGTCACCAGGCTAGCCATCAACTGCACCACTGGAATTGGAGGCACCGAGAGGCAAAGTATTAACTATCATTGGTCTCCATCTCACGTCTATTTTTCCTTATGGGATTCTAGTGCCTCTAGGGTTGCTTCCAGAATGAGGTTACCACCTCCTTGGGGCAGTTTTGTGTATTGAAAATTAGATCAATCTAGTTCCTGTGAGCAATAATTTATTATATATCATTAATACTTTTCTACTTCACAGATTCAACAATGAGTGAGATAAGACTCTTAAACGTCTGCTAGCTTAATATTATGTGGGTTCATAGAGTGTGCCATTTAAGCCACACACAAGTACTTACACAAAGTCTTGTTTGACCAGGGGATATATTTTAGACCAAATGAAACATAAGACAGAATTCATTCGTCTACAGATTTGTGCCATGGCAAGTAACTGACTCTTCAGGGTTAGTCATATAATTTCTTCATTTACAATGGGAATTATAGCACCACACTCCAGGGTTATGTGCTGTCCAATAGAAGACAAATAAAGTCCGTGATAACCTGCAGAAATAGCTGGGGTACTCTCCTATTTACACCTGTTATTGTCTCATCCTGTTAAGGAATTTGGTTGTTGATTATAGAAATCCTCGGAGCCCTGTAGGTGGAATAATACTCTGGCTGGTCATGGCTCTTTATAATTTTTGTATCCTTATAAATCTCAAACTATTATATAATTTCTTCAGTTGATTGTCTTGTTTTACTCCTTAGAGCAGTTTGTCTTCTTGCCTAAACCCTGAGTAAAGTCTCCTAATACTTATAGAACAGTGAAAGAAAGTGAGCCCATACACATTTATAAAGGCAAATGCACATATTATAAATGCCAAGCCAAAGAAAAACCTAGGAAAGTGCATACTGTATGATGCTGTCTGAAGAAATATAGGCAGAGACTTCGAACTGTGGGACATAATAAAAAGGTGTTTGACTTTATTTGTGATCAAGTTTTGAAATGAGAATAGGAGAGCAAGAAAACAAGGCCTTTTAAAGACAGCAGGACCAATACACATATGAATTTACAAGACTATGGCAGCATGCACAGTGCCTATAAATGGTCTGGGCCAGATGGAGTCCCAGCACTGAGAGGGGCAATGGGTACAAGCTCTCATCCCTAAGCCAGAAGCTGCCTTTAGTTGATAACTACTCACAAATGAACAGTTAGTTTTCTCCAAGAGAGTCTCACTGGCTATATAAGCCACTTTTTTTTTTTTTTTTTTTTGCAGAGAGAAATCCTTTTTTTTTTTATTAACTTGAGTATTTCTTATATACATTTCGAGTGTTATTCCCTTTCCCGGTTTCCGGGCAAACATCCCCTCCCCCTTCCCCTTCTATATGGCTGTTCCCCTCCCCATCCTCCCCCCATTGCCACCCTCCCCCCAACAATCTAGTTCACTGGGGGTTCAGTATATAAGCCACTTCTAAGACCAGATCTCATGCTTAGCAGTAAATTGCCAACACGAAATGAATTCAAAGGCAATTTTGGTGGGTCCTTGTCTCATGTTTGTCAGAGCTTTTCTGATTGTCTGCTTTTAAATAAAATGTTATAGTTAATGTGTGTGTGTGTGTGTGTGTGTGTGTGTGTGTGTGTGTGTGTGGTGTGTGTGTGTGCATTAGTTTCTGGCTTAGTGTTTCAGTGGTAATTATGTGTGAGTGAATGTGTGTGTCTCTGTGTATTATGTAATTTTTGGGTCGTTTTCTGCTTGTTTCTTTTTTTTGTTTTTACATATTATCATTATATGCTTGTTTGTGTTCTAATGAGAGGGAAAAGGTATGCATCTGATGGGCGAGGAACTGGGGAAGATTTGAGAGAATTTGGGAAGGTAAAACTGTAATAAGAATATGTTGTATGGAAAAACTATTTTCATATAAAATAAAAAGAGATTATAATATATTGTGCATATTAAGACATTATTTTAAAATATAAAATTTTTCTGAAGAATCATTATTGCTATCAAGACATACTATGATTATTTATGGAGAATTGTAACTTTTCAGAGCATCACTAATCTTAAAATTTTATTAACTATATTATATTAAATACATCCCACCTATTCGTAGAAGTGTTTGAAAGGAAATTTGTGAGTCATAAAGAGATATAACTTTAGAAGAACCTAAGAGAGAATTCAGATGTCCTTACCCCATTTGATCCTATGTGTAAGATCTCTTGTGAAGAATTTGCAATGATGAAGACAGTAATATGAATTATTGTGAATTTTTGTAAAATAAATACATAAAACTCATGTATTTCGACATTTCTTTTTTAAAAGAATAATTTATTTAGTTTATTATGTATGTGAGGACACTATAGCTGTCTTCAGACACACCAGAAGAAGGCATTAGATCCCATTACAGATGGTTGTGAGCCACCATGTGGTTGCTGGGAACTGAACTCAGGACCTCTGGATGAGCAGTCAGTGCTCTTAACCTCTGAGCCATCTCCCCAGCCTGAAGAAGAGAATCTTATCTTGGCCAAGTCCTGATGTTCAAATCAAGGACAGCTTTACAGATTTGGCACCTTACCGGATGAGAAGAATTTTTTACCCTCCCAGTCACTGGATAATTTGATTCAGCCAGATCTGCCAACTGAGAATTCTGTTTAAGTGCCTCAGAGGAGAGTTGTTCAAATCCTCACCCCCTCGCTTTAATGGCTTTTAATCTTGTACAAGTCACTTAACCTTTCTGCTCTCTCATCTTTGAAATGAAAACAGGACCAGCTGCTGCCCAGCATTGTAAGGAGTTAATGACTTAGCCAACATAAAGTGCTTTTAGCACAGTGTCTGGCCTATATAAACAGCTCTTACTTCAGTTGTTACTGCCACTTACTGGATCTGCAGTGCATTCAATCCCTATCCCTTATATAGTAAAATGTATTTCTTTTTTTCATCTTTATTAACTTGAGTATTTCTTATTTACATTTCAATTGTTATTCCCTTTCCCGGATTCTAGGCCAACATCCCCTTAACCCCTCCTCCTCCCCTTCTATATGGGTGTTCCCCTCCCCATCCTCGACCCATTACCACCCTCATCCCAACAATCACATTCACTGCGGGGTCAGTCTTGGCAGGACCAAGAGCTTCCCCTTCCACTGGTGTTCTTACTAGGCTATTCATTGCTACCTATGAGGTTGGAGCCCAGGGTCAGTCCATGTATAGTCTTTGGGTAGTGGCTTAGTCCCTGGAAGCTCTGGTTGGTTAGCATTGTTGTTCATATGGGGTCTCGAGCCCCTTCAAGCTCTTTCAGTCCTTTCTAAGATTCCTTCAATGGGGGTCCCGTTCTAAGTACAGTGGTTTAATAATGGCATTCGCCTATGTATTTGCAGTACTCGGGCTGTGTCTCTCAGGAAGGAGTTACATCCAGTTCCTGTCGGCCTGCACTTCTTTGCTTCACTCATCTTGTCTAGTTTGGTGGCTGTATATGTATGGGACAAATGTGGGGCAGGCTCTGAATGGGTGTTCCTTCTGCCTCTGTTCTAATCTTTGCCTCCCTATTCCCTGACAATGGTATTCTTGTTCCCCTTTTAAAGAAGGAGTGAAGCATTCGCATTTTGGTCAACCCTCTTGAGTTTCATGTGTTCTATGCATCTAGGGTAATTTAAGCATTTGGGCTAATATCCACTTATCAATGAATGCATACCATGTGTGTTTTTCTGTGATTGGATTACCACACTCAGGATGATATTTTCCAGTTCCCTCCATTTGTCTAGGAATTTCATGAAGTCATTGTTTTTGATAGCTGAGTAATATTCCATTGTGTAGATGTACCACATTTTCTGTATCCATTCCTCTCTTGAAGGGCATCTGGATTCTTTCCAGCTTCTGGCTATTATAAATAAAGCTGCTATGAACATAGTGGAGCATGTGTCTTTGTTATATGTTGGGGCATCTTTTGGGTATATGCCCAAGAGTGGTATAGCTGGATCCTCAGGTAGTTCAATGTCCAATTTTCTGAGGAACCTCCAGACTGATTTCCAGAATGGTTGTACCAGTCTGCAATCCCACCAACAATGGAGGAGTGTTGCTCTTTCTTTACATCTACGTCAGCATCTGCTGTCACCTGAGTTTTTGATCTTAGCCATTCTGACATGTGTGAGGTAGAATCTCAGGGTTGTTTTGATTTGCATTTCCCTTATGATTAAAAATGTTGAACATTTCTTTAGCTGTTTCTCAGCCATTCGGCATTCCTTTGCTGTAAATTCTTTGTTTAGCTCTGAACCCCATTTATAATAGGGTTATTTGTCTCCCTGCAGTCTAACTTCTTGAGTTCTTTGTATATTTTGGATATAAGCCCTCAGTCAGTTGTAGGACTGGTAAAGATCTTTTTCCAATCTGTTGGTTGCCGTTTTGTCCTAACAACAGTGTCCTTTGCCTTAGAGAAGCTATGCTGTTTTATGAGATCCCATTTGTCGATTCTTGTTCTTAGAGCATAAGCCATTGGTGTTTTGTTCAGGAAATTTTCTCCAGTGTCCATGTGTTCGAGATGCTTCCCATTCTTTCTTCTATTAGTTTGAGTGTATGTAGTTCGATGTAGAGGTCCTTGATCCACTTGGACTTAAGCTTGGTACAGGGTGATAAGCATGGATTGATCTGCATTTTTCTACATGTTGACCTCCAGTTGAACCAGCACCATTTCCTGAAAATGCTATCTTTTTTTCCATTGGATGGTTTTAGCTCCTTTGTCAAAAATCAAGTGACCATAGGTGTGTGGGTTCATTACTGGGTCTTCAATTCTGTTCCATTGGTCTATTTGTCTGTCTCTGTACCAATACCATGCAGTTTTTATCACTATTGCTCTGTAATACTGCTTGAGTTCAGGGATAGTGATTCTGCCAGAAGTCCTTTTATTGTTGAGGATAGTTTCAGCTTTCCTGGGTTTTTTTTTATTCTGGATGAATTTGCAAATTGTTTTGTCTAACTCTACAGTGCACTTATATATAATAAATTCTTTTTTAAAAAAAGAATGAAATAGAAAAAAGAGATGCATTTCTGGTATGCAGCAAATTGCTAGATTCTGTTTATATATCCAGTCTGTTATATTATGTCTTTTTATAGGTGAGTTGAGTCCATTAATATTGAGAGATATTAAAGACAGATGATTGTTGGTTCCTGTTATATTTGTTGTTGTAGGTAGCTTTATGTTCTTGTGGTTTTCTCCTTTTGGCTTTGTTGTAAAATGCTTAATAGCTTGTCTTTTCTTTAGTGTAGGTATCTCCTTTTGTTTGAGTTTTCCTTCTGCAGAGCTGTCTTGGTAGATAGATACTATTTGAATTTAGCTTTGTCCTGGAATATTTTGGTTTCTCCATCTCTGTTGACAGTTGTACTGGGTATAGTAGCCTGGGCTGGCATTTGCGTTCACTTAGAGTCTGCGTGACCTCCAACCAGGCTCTTCTGGCTTTCATAGTCTCTGTTGAGAAGTCTGGTATAATTCTGATAAGTCTGCCTTTGTATGTTACTTGGCCCTTTTCCCATGCGGCTTTTAATACTCTTTCTCTATTCTGTGTATTTAGTGTTTTGATTATTATGTGAGGAAAGGATTTCCTTTTCTGGGCTCATTTGTTTGGTGTTCTACAGGCTTCTTGTATCTTTATGGTCTTCTCTTTCTTCAGATTGGGAAGTTTTCTTCTATGGTTTGTTGAAGACATTTTCAGGTCCTTTGAGCTAGGAATCTTCATTCTCCTATATTCCAATTACTCTTGGATTTGGTCTTTTCATTGGGTCCTGAATTTCCTGGATGTTTTGGGTTAGGAGTGTTTTAGGTTTTGAATTTTCTTTAACAGATGTATCAGTCTCTTCTGCAGTATTGTCTACACCTGAAATTCTGCTATCTCTTGTATTCTGTTAGTGATACTTATATCTGTAATTCCTAACTACTTTCCTAGGTTTTCCATTTCCAGGTCTGCCTCCATTTGTGTTTTCTTTATTGTTTCTACTTCCACTTTCAGGTCTGGGACTGTTTTATGCAATTCTTTCACCTGTTTGATTGTGTTTTCCAGTATTCTTTAAGGGATCTATTTGTTTCCTTTTTAAGGACTTCTACCTGTTTACATGTTTTTTTCCTGTATTTCTTTCAGCTTGTTTATTTATATCCTCCT
>NC_046158.1:90153774-90198570 GCF_011064425.1 Rattus rattus | reverse complement strand
TTTATCCGGTCTGTTTCCTTCAGGTTCCGGCGGTGTCTCAGGCAGGGCTCCTGCTGCTCCTGGGCCCTCCCCCACAGGAACCCAGAGGCCTTGTACAGTTTCCTCTTGGGTCAGGGATGTGGGCAGGGGTGGGCAGTGTTGGTGGTCTCTTCCACTCTGCAGCCTCAGGAGTGCCCACCTGACCAGGCGGTAAGGTATCCCTATTCTCTCTTTCTTACCCCATTTCTCGACCACCTACTCCCACCTCACCGCCCAAGCATTCCTCTACACTGGGTCATCAAGCCTTCACAGGACCAAGAGCCTCCCCTCCCACTGATGCCAGATAATGCCCTTTCAGCTCATTCAGTCCTTACCCTAACTCCTCCATTGGGTCCCTGTGATCAATCCGATGACTGGATTCGAGGATCCACCTCTGTATTTGTCAGCCTCTGGCTGAACCTCTCAGGAGACAGCTGCATGAGGCTCCTGTCAGCAAACAATTCTTGGCATCAGCAATACTGTCTGCTTGGTGTCCAGCATAGGGAGGATCCCTAGGTGGCACCCTGGATGGCCTTTTCCTTCTGCCCTGCTATACTTTTTGTACACTTTTTTTCCTTTTAGGCAGGACAGTTTGGGGTTAAAATTCTTTGAATGGTGTGGCCCATCTCAACTGTATGGAAAGGCCAACTCCTTGATATGGCCTTGATGTTTCTGGCTCCTGTGGGTGTTTAGCTAATGTCATCCTGGGGTTGGAGGCTCTTGCTTTTCCTGGCATTCAGTTCTGCTACAACAGCCAGTTCACAACTCTTTCTGCACAATTTCTGTTCAATTTACTGACCTCTGTTCATTCTTCATCTCCTCCCATAACTGGTTCTGCTCCTCAGCTTCCCCATGCCCCCTTCCTTTTATCCCACCAAGTCCCTCCCACCTCTACTTCCCTTGATTGTTACTTCTCTGACCACCTCTCTTTGGTCTTCCTTCCCTCTGAGCTTCATCTTAGTGCATAAGAGATATATACTGTGGTATTCCAAGTTATTTTTCTAATAACTACTTATCAAAGTGAGTATATACCATGTGCAAGTTCTTTTTGACGGATTACCTCATTCAGAATGATATTTGTAGTTATTAGACTGGACGCATTTGCCTAAGAATTTCATGAAGTCAATGTTTTTAATAGCTGAATTGTACTCCATTGTGTAAATGTACCACATTTTCTGTATCCATTACTCTACAGAAGGACATCTGGTTTCTTTCCAGCTTCTGGCTACTATAAATGAGGCTGTTATGATCATAGGGGAGCATGTGTTCATATTACATGTTGTTACATCTTTTAGGTGTATGCCCAGAAGTGGTATAGCTGGGTCCCGGGTATGTCCAATTTTTTGAGGAACATCCATACTGATTTCCAGTGTGGTCGTACCAGTTTGCAATCCCACTAACAATGGAGGAGTGTTCCTCTTTATCCACATCCTCGCCAGCATCTCTTGTCACCTGAGTTTTTGATCGTAGTCATTCGGACCGGTGTGAGGTGAAATCTCAGGGTTGTTTTGATTTGCATTTCCCTTATGACTAAGGATTTCAAACATTTCTTGGGGTACTTCTCAGCCATTCGAGTTTCCTCATTCTTTGTTTAGTTCTGTACCCATTTTTTTAATTTGATCCTCTAGAGTCTAACTTCTTGAGTTCTTTTGATTGGGATTGCATTGAACCTGTAGATTGCTTTTGGCAAGATGGCCAAGTTTATGTATTAAACCTGCCAATCCATAAGCATGGGAAATATTTCCATCTTCTGAGATCTTCTTCAATTTCCTTCTTCACAGACTTGAAATTCTTTTCATACAGATCTTTAACTTGCTTGTTTAGAGTCACACTGAGATATTTTATATTTGTGTCTATTGTGAAGGGTATCATTTCCCTAATCTCTATCTCAGCCTGTTTATCCTTTGAGTAAAGGAAGGCTATGGATTTGTTTGACCTAATTTTCTATCCAGCCACTTTGCTGAAGTTGTATGTCATGTTTAGAAGTTCTTTAGTGGAATTTTGGGGGTCACTTAAGTATACCATCATATCATCTACAAATATTGATATTTTGACTCCTTCCTTTCCAATTTGTATCCCTTTCACCTCCTTTTGTTGTCTGATTGCTCCAGCTAGGACTTCAAGTACTATATTGAATAGGTAGTGAAAGAGTAGGCAGCCTTGTCTAGTCCCTGATTTTAATGGAATTGTTTCAAGTTTCTATCCATTTAGTTTGATGTTGACTACTGGTTTTTCTTATGTTGTCTTTTTAGGTATGGGCCTTGGATTCTGATCTTTCCAAGACTTTTTAACAACATGAAGAGGTGTCGAGTTGTCAATCAAAATGCTTTCTTGGGATCTAATAGAGATGATCGTGACTTTTTATTGAGTGTGTTTATATGATGACTATGAAAATGGATTCCAAATGAGCCATTTCCTGCATCCCTGGGATGAAGCCAATTGATCATGGTGGATGATTGTTTTAATGTTCTTAGATTTGGTTTGCAAAAATGTATTGAGTATTTTTGCATCAATATTCATAAGGGAAATTAGCCTGAATTTCTCTTTCTTTGTTGGGTCTTTGTGTGTCTTAGGTATAAGTATAATTGTGGCTTAATAGAAGAATTGGATATTTCCTTCTGTTTCTATTTTGTGTAATAATTTGAAGAGTATTGGCATTAGGACTTCTTGAAGGTTGATAGAATTCTGCTCTAAATTCATCTGGTTCTGGTCTTTTTGGGGGTTGGTGGGGAAGACTCTTAATAACTGCTTCTATTTCCTTAGGAGTTATGGGACTGCTTGGATGGTTTATGTGATCCTGATTTAACTTTTGTACCTGATATCTGTCTAGAAAATTGTCCATTTCATCCAGATTTTCCAGTTCTGTTTTGTTGAGTATAAGCTTTTGTAATAGGATCTGATGATTTTTTTTGAATTTTCTTAGATTTTGCTGTTATGTCTCCCTTTTCATTTCTGATTTTGTTAATTTGGATACTGTCTCTGTGCCATCTGGTTAGTCTGGCTAAGGGTTTATTTATCTTCTTGTTTTTCTCAAAGAACTAGCTACTAGTTTTGTTGATTTTGTATAGTTCTTTTTGTTTCTATTTGATTCTATTTCAGTGTTGATTTCAGCCCCAAGTTTGATTGTTTCCTGCCTTCTACTCCTCCTGGGTGTATGGGCTTCTTTTTGTTCTAGAGTTTTTAGGTGTGCTGTCAATCTGTTAGTGTATGGTTCCTCCAGTTTCCTTTTCTAGGCACTCAGAGCAATGAGTTTTCCTCTTAGCAGTGCTTTCATTGTGTCCCATAAGTTTGGGTATGCTGTGCCTTCATTTTCATTAATTTCTAAAAAGTCTTTAATTTCTTTCTTTATTTCTTCCTTTACCAAGTTATCATTGAGTAGAGTGTTATTCAACTTCCACGTATATGTGGGCTTTCTGTCATTTTTGATGTTTTATTTTGTTGTTGTATGTCCAAGGTGATCTGATAGGATGCATGGGATTATTTCAATCTTCTTGTATCTGTTGAGGCCTGTTTTGTGACTGATTATATGGTCAGTTTTGGAGAAAGTATCATGAGATGCTGAGAAGAAGGTATATTCTTTTGTTTTAGGATGAAATGTTCTATAGATGTCTGTTAAATCCACCTGGTTCATAACTTCTGGTAGTTTCTCTGTGTCTCTGTTTAGTTTCTGATCCCATGATCTGTCCATTGGTGAGAGTGGGGTGTGAAAGTCTCCCACTATTATTGTGTGATGTACAATGTGTATTTTGAGCTTTAGTAAGGTGTCTTTTATGAATGCGGGTGCCTTTGCACTTAAAGCAGAGATGTTGAGAATTGAGACTTCATCTTGTCAGACTTTTCCTTTGAGGTATATAAAATGTCCTTCCTAATCTGTTTTGATAACTTTTAGTTGAAAGTCAATTTTATTTGATATTACTGTGCTACTCAAGCTTGTTTCTTCAGACTATTTCTTTGGAAAATTGTTTTCCAGCATTGTACTGTGAGGTAGTGTCTGTCTTTGTCACTGTGGTGTGTTTACTCTATGCAGCAAAATGCTATGTCCTCTTTACTTATCCAGTCTGTTATTCTATGTCTTTTTATTGGGGAATTGAGTCCATTGATGGTGAGAGATATTAGGGACCAATGATTGTTTGCCTGTTTTCTCCTGTATTTCTTTAAGGTAGTTATGCCCTACTTAAAGACCTCTAACGTCACCATGAATTTTGATTTTAAATCAAAATCTTGCTTTTCTGATGTGTTGGGGTATCCAGGGCTTGCAGTGGTGAGGAACAGGGTTATGATGATGATGCCAAGTGGCCTTGGTTTCTGTTGCTTAGGTTCTTGCCCTTCCCTCTCACTATCTGGCTATCTCTGGTGTTGGCTGGTCTTGCTGTCTCTGACAGTGGCTAGACCCTCTTTGGTTTTTTGTTTGTTTGTTTTGTTTTGGGGGGTGGTTTTTCTTTATTTGATACATTTCTTTATTTACATTTCAAATGTTATTCCCTTTCCCGGTTTCCTGTCCATCAGCCTCCATTCCCACCCCCTCCCTCATAAGGTTGTTTCTCCCCATCCATCACCCTTACCAACCCATACCCTACATTCCCTTGTACTGTGGGTCCAACCTTGGCGGACCAAGGGCTTTTCTTTCCACTGGTGCCCAACAAGGCCATCCTCTGCTACATATGCAGTTGGAGCCCTGGGTCAGGCTTTCAGTAGCAGTTTAGTCCCTGGAAGCTCTGGTGGGTTGGCATTGTTATTCTTATGGGGTTGTAAGCCTCTTCAGCTCTTTCAATCCTTTCTCTAATTCCTCCAACAGGGGTCCTGTTCTCAACTCAGTGGTTTGCTGCTAGTGTATGCCTCTGTATTTGACATGTTCTGCCAGTGTGTCAGCACTCTTGGAGACTGGCTTTCGCCCAGCAGGATCTGGGTACAGAGAGCTGTATCACAGGGTTAACTCTGGGTATAGGTCTCCCACACAGTTTTTTTGCCCTTCATCCACCTCTGATGTCGCTTAGATTTCCACTTCGGTGTAAGACTCATCACCCCGCCTTGTTACTTAGCATCTTTGGGTCTGTCAATTGTAGGATGGTTATCCTGTACTACGGCTAATATCTATGACATTACTGTCTTTCTGGATCTTATGACCTCCCTCCGAATTATAGTCTCTAGCTCCATATATTTGACCTCAAACTTTATGATTTTTTTTTGTTTTGTTTTTACTGTCTGAGTGGTGTTCCATGGCATAATGTACCACATTTTCTTTATCCATTCTTCAGTTGGAAATCTAGGCTATTTCTAGTTCCTGAGTATAACAACGCTGCTATGAACATAGGTGAGCAAGTATATTTGTGGTATGGTGGAGCAACTTTGGGCCCAGGAGTGATGTACATGGGTCTTGAGGTAGAACTACTCCCAATTTTCTTTTTTTTTTTTAAAGTCTTCTATTCATTTATTGCAATGATCAGGTGATTTCTGTCTAAGTAAACAAGCAAACCCCAAATGGAGAGAAAGAAAACAATAAACAGTCAACCAGAAAATCAATGAACAAAGTAGTTAAAATAAGTAATCATCTTCCATGTATAATCTTAAATGCAAATACACCTGATTTACCAATGAAGAAATGAAAACTTGCTGGCTGGATTAAAAATCAAGATCCAACTATCTTTAGGGTATTTGTTTTAAAGGAGCCACTTTTCACCAGCAAAAGAAAATGAACATCAATCTGCTAAGCACATGAAAACTGGAACTGGCTTACATATTTTTGTCAATTTTAAAAGGTAGTTTTGATGGGTAGAGCCATCTTAGATGACAGGTCACTGCTTTTTTACTTTTTTATTTCTTTGACAAAAGACCTGCTAAAAGCAACTTACGTAAGGAAGGGTTTATCTTGGCTCACAATTTGAAGGCATATATTCCATGTTTGACAGACCCGATGATCTGATCATTCCCTTCTTTTTATTCAGTCTTGGGCCCTACCCCATGGAATGGTGTCACCTACATTAAAGATCAGTCTTCTCTCCCCACTTAAACTTTTTTTTTTTGGTTCTTTTTTTCGGAGCTGGGGACAGAACACCTTCATGTACACGTTGTATTTACATGATTCCAAATCCAGTTAAGTCAGGCTGAGATGTAGTTCAGTGACAAAACCATTAGGCGGTATGTTCCTTTTTCCTACACAGTAATATTCCACCATAAGAACAGTTTCTCTAGCTGTGGACTCACTGTAGAAAATCTGGGCTGTTTCTGATTTGCAGCTTTCACAGATAAAACTACCAAGAAAAATTTTGTAAAAGTTTTTGTACCAAGACAGTGTGGCTTGGTGGCTGGGTCATGCTAAGTGTATGTTTAACTTAAAAAAAAATTCCAAACTTTTCTACCCAGTCGATGAATTTTTACATTCCCATCACTGGTGAGGAATCTCATTTGCCTCCTCAACAGGACTTGCTATTTTCACCATTTTTAGTGACAATGTTTACGTCTCTTTTCATTTCTACTGGTGCTATTTACTTCCGAGTTTCAGACACATCTTTTTCGCCGACGGTTTCCTCTTCATCTTTCTGCAGAATAAACAGCTTTAATTTTAACAAAGTTCAATCTCTCTACTTTGTTTTCTTGTGATATTGTGCTTTGGAGTAAAAATGTTAAGTCCTTAAGTCCTGAAAATTTTTCTGGAATAACTTTTTTTCCCTAAGTCTTCCATATTGGATTTAAATCCGTGATACATTCAGAGATTCTTTTACATATTTATTTATTTATTGTATATATTTTGTTAGCTTGAGAAGGTTTGATTTGTTGAAATAAATGACTGTCTTTTCCTCTTTGAATCACATTTGTACTTTTTTTTTTTTTTTTTTATTGTAGAGATTCCAGAAGAACAGTTTAATAGCGGCATGTCAAACATTGGGCTTTGAAGCTCCCTCATTCTGCTACTTTGACACCCTATTATTCCTAGTTATTCCACAGCTTCGGCTTCGGAGCTCAATCTATAAAAGTTACATTTGTACTTTTTCAAACGTAGTTAAGCACATTATTGTTGGGTTTATTTCTGGATTTTCTTCCCTGTTGCATTGATTCTTCTGCAAATATCATCGTATCTTGATCACTGTAGCTTTACAATAATAAATCTTGAAGTTATGTTAATGTAGGCCCTCTGACTCTATCTTTTTCAAAATTGATTTTTGTTTATTAAATTGTACACGAGGTATTTCCGTTCACTCCACCCCCCCCCCGGGATTTTTTTTTTTTTTTTTTTGCTGCTCCCTCGCTTTATTCGAGCGAACGCAGCTCCACCATGACCTCCTCCTTCTCCCGCTGCAGCTCCCGCAGATGCTGCTGGTTTTGCTCCAATCTGTCCTCTAACCACTGCAGCAGAGGCCCACTCACCGCCGACATCTGGCTGCACAGATTCTTGGTGAAGACCGAGCCATTGTGGATCTTGGTCACCGAGTCCAGATGTGTGAGGCTATGGATCCGCCTGTACGCGTCCTGCTCCTCCTGACACAGGATCTTCGGCAGCTCCACCTCGGACTCCAGGCAAACTTTCCAGATGGTGACGTGAGGAACGACGTGGATGGGGATTTCGATTCTCTCATAGTCTGAGCTTTTCTGGGCTTGTACGGATTGGAAGCAAGTGTAGAGGACACGTCCGGTCTTTGTGTTCTTGTCTTCTATGAAACAGAAGAAAATAAGTCCCACGAAGCCTTGGTCCATCATTTGGTACATGGCTTGCGTGCGAACATCCACGTGTGAAGACCACACCGTTATGTGAGGGTGCGAATGGTACCAGCCGACAACTCTCATGGGACGGCCAGTGAGTTCCGCCAACCTTTCCACCTCAGTCAAGGCTGCAGACAGCTGCTCTCTACTCCCAATTTTCTTAGAAGCTAACAAATTGATTTCCAAAGTGGTTCTACAATTTTGCTTTCCTCCATGTCCTCAACGGCATGAAATGACACTTGAAATTTTTTATTTTAGCCATTATCATTGGTATAAGATGGAATCTCAGAATCATTTTGATTCACATTCTGCTGAAGACTAAGGACCTGAGTATTTTTAATTGATTCACAGCCATTAGAATTTCTTCTGTTGAGAATTCTGTTTAGCTCTGTTCCCATTTTTAGCTGGGTTATTTGGCTTGTTGCTGTCCAATTTTTTATATATATTGGATATTAGCCCTTTGTCATATGTAGGGTTAGGGAAGATCTTTTGCCCATTCTGTAGGCTGCCATTTTGTCCTACTTGCAGTGTCCTTTGCCTAACAGAAGCTTTTCAGTTTCATGAAGTCACATTCATGAACTGTTGGTGTTAATACCTCAGCTGTTGGTATTCTGTTTAGAAAGTTATCTCTTGTACAAATGCACTCAAGGCTATTCCCCACTTTCCTTTCTATTGGATTTAATATATCCAGGGTTATGTTGAGATTGTTGATCCCCTGGGACTTTACTTTTGTTTGGGGTGATAGATAGGGATCTGTTTGTATTCTTCTGCATACACATACCAAGTTAGGCCAGCAACATTTGGTGAAGATGCTTTCATTTTTCCCTTGCATGGTTTTGGCTTCTTTGTCAAAATCAGGTATCCTTAGGTATGTGAATTTCTTTCTGGGTCTTTACTTCAAGTCCATTGCTCAACCTGTCTATTTTCATGAAAATACCATGTGGCTCTTATTACTATTGTTATGAGTACAGCTTGAGATCAGGAATAGTGATACCACCAGAAGTTCTTTTATTATACAGGATTGTTGTCAATATCCTAAGTTCTTGTATTTTTCCACATGAAGCTAAGAAATGGTCTTTCATTTATTTATTTGTTTGTTTGTTTGATTGATTGATTACAATCCAGCTGTTCCCCTCCCTTCTAGTTCTCACTCCCAGAGTTCCTCATCCCGTTGCTTCTCCCCCACCAGCATTCCCTCCTCTTTGGGGCCTCCCACCTCTCCCACTGAGGCCGGACCAGGTAGTTTTCTGCCATATATGTGTCAGGGCCTGTGACCAGTTCATGTATGCTAACTGGTTGGTGGCTTAGTGTCTGGGAGCTCCCAGGGGTTCAGGTTAGTTGAGGCTGCTGGTCTTTCTATGGGGTCATCCTACTCTTCAGCTTCCTCCGTCCTTCCCCTAATTTAAACACAGGGTCCCCAACTTCAGTCCAATGGTTGGGTGTAAATATCTGTGCCTGTCTTAGTCAGCTACTGGTTGGGCCTCTCAGAGGACAACCATGCTAGGCTCCTGTCGTATGTATGTCTTTGGGATCTAAGTTACCTCACTCAGGATGATATTTTGTAGTTCCATTCATTTGCCTGCAAAATGCATGGTGCTTTCTTTATTAATAACTAATTAGTATTCTATTATGTAAATGAACCACATTTTCTGTATCCATTCTTCGTTTGAGGGACATCTAGGCTGGTTCAACATTTTGGCTATTACAAACAAGGCCTCTATGAACACAGTGGAGTCCCTATGTTATGATGGGGCATCTTTTGGGTATATGCCCAAGAATGGTATACCTGGGTCTTCGGGTGGATCTAATTCCAATTTTCTGTGGAACTGCCAGGTTAATTTCCAGAGTGGTTGTACCAGTTTGCAATCCCACCAGCAATGGAGGAGTGTTGAATAGAAGAGAAAGTAAGAGATAGCTCATTGGCACAGAGAAAAATTTTCTAAATAGAAATCCAATGGTTCAGGCTCTAAAATCAAGAACTGATAAATGGGCCTCATGAAACTGAAAAGATTCTATAAGACAAAAGGCACAGTCAATAAGACAAATCAGCAACATACAGATTGGGGGAAAAAACTTCACTAACCCCACATCTAATAGAGGGCTAATATCCAAAACATATAAAGAACCCAGGAAGGTAACTCCCAAAACAACAAATGAACCAATTAAACCAGGATACAGAGTTAAGCAGAGAGTTCAAAACAGAGGAATCTCAAATGGCGAGAAGCTGAGTTCACAGTCCTTAGTCACCAGGGAAATGCATATCAAAATGAGATTCCACCTTACATCAATCTGGTGGGCTAAGATCAAAAAACTCAGGTGACAATAGGAGGAGAAGCCCTTGGTTGTGCCAAGGATTGACCCCCTGCTTAGGGGAATGTTAGGGGAGGTAGGGAAGAAGGGGTGGGTGGACAGATGGGGAAATACCCAAAGGAAGAAGGGGAGGGGAGATAGGATAGGGGGGTTGTGTACTAGAAGCCTGGAAATAGGTTAGCATATGAAATGTGAATTTTAAAAAATCTAATTTAAAAATGGTTTTAAAAAAAGAGATTTCTAGCTGGGGACCGAACCTAGCTGATTCCAGCCCACAACTCCCTGCTCCCCAACCCCAGGGGAGAGGAGAGACCTCACCACCCAGACAGGTGGGCACTACTGAGACTGCAGGGCAGGAGAGACTGCAAGTACTGCCCATGCCTGCCCATATCCCTGGCTCAAGAGGAAACTGTATAGGGCCTATGTGAACAGGAACATAGGGGCACACAATTCTGTGGGCCAGACACCAACTGGATTTGAAGGGACCTGGTCAAACAGCTTCCTGCGCCCAAATCCCATGGGAGGGAGAGCTAGACCTTCAGAGGGACAGACAGGCCTGGGAAGCCAGAGAAGACTACTCTCTGCCCACATTTCTGACTCAAGAGGAAAACGCCTAGTGCCATCTGGGACCTGGGGAACAGTGTTCTGAGCGAAGGTAGGGCAGGTCCTACTGGTTGTTAGCCTCACAGATAGCTGAAACCCGACTCTGAGAAGCTACTTCAGGCCCAAGACCAGAGGTAAGACCAACCTTTCTGTTCCAAGTGACCTGCCTGGTGGACTGAGCACACATGCCCACAGGAACACCTGAAGATCAGTAGACAGGAACGACTACACGCCTGGAACAGAACACTCTGTTCCCATAACTGGCTGAAAGAGAACAGGAAAACAGGTCTACAGCACTCCTGGCACACAGGCCTATAGGACGGTCTAAGCACTGTCAGAAATAGAAGAACAAGGTAACACCAGAGACAACGTGATGGTAAGAGACAAGCGCAGAAATCCAAGCAACAGAAACCAAGACTACATGGTATCATCGGAGCCCAATTCTTCTACCAAAGCAAACACTGAATATCCAAAGACACCAAAAAAACAAGATCTAGATATTAAATTAAATTTGTCCATGATGATGGAGAACTTCAAGAAAGACATAAAGAACTCCATTAGAGAATTGCAGGAAAACATAAATTAACAAGCAGAAGCCTATAAAGAGGAAATGCAAAAATCCCTGAAAGACTTACAGGAAAACACAATCAAACAGGTGAAGGAATTAAAAATGGAAATAGAAGCAATAAAGAAAGCACAAAGGGAGACATCCCTAGATATAGAAAACCAAAGGAAGAGACAAAGAGCCAGAGATAAAAGCATCTCCAAAAGAATGCAAGAGATAGAAGAGAGAATCTCAGGAACAGAAGATTCCATAGATATCATTGAAACAATTGTCAAAGATAATGGAAAATGGAAAAAGCTACTGGTCCAAAACATACAGGAAATCCAGGACTCAATGAGAAGATCAAACCTAAGGATAATAGGTATAGAAGAGAGTGAAGACTACCAGCTCAAAGGACCAGTAAATATCTTCAACAAAATCATAGAAGAAAACTTCCTTAACCTAAAGAAAGAGATACCCATAAGCATACAAGAAGCCTACAGAACTCCAAATAGATTGGACCAGAAAAGAAACTCCTCCCATCACATAATAGTCAAAACACCAAATACACAAAACAAAGAAAGAATATTAAAAGCCGTAAGGGAAAAAGTCAAGTAACATATAAAGGCAGACCTAGCAAAATTACACCAGACTTCTCACCAGAGACTATGAAAGCCAAAAGATCCTGGACAGATGTCATACAGACCCTAAGAGAACACAAATGCCAGCCCAGTTTACTGTATCCAGCAAAGCTTTCAATTAACATAGGTAGAGAAACCAAGATATTCCATGACAAAACCAAATTTTGACAATATCGTTCAGCAAATCCAGCCCTACAAAGGATAATAAATGGTAAAGCCAAACACAAGAATGCAAGCTACACACTAGAAAAGGCAAGAAACTAGTCGTTTTGCAACAAAACAAAGAGAAGACAAGCACAGACATCATCTCACATCGAAATACGAATAAAACAGGAAGCAACAATCTCTATTCCTTAATATCTCTAAACAACAATGGACTCAATACCCCAATAAAAAACATAGATTAACAAACTGGAAGAGTAATGAGGACCCTACACTCTGCTGCCTATAGGAAACACACCTCAGAGACAAAGACAGACACTACCTCAGAGTGAAAGGCTGGAAAACAACTTTCCAAGCAAATGGTCTGAAGAAGCATGCTGGATTACCCATTCTAATATCGAATAAAATCAATTTTCAACTAAAAGTCATCAAAACAGATAAGGAAGGATGCTTCATATTCATTAAAGGAAAAATCCACCAAGATGAACTCTCAATCCTAAATATCTATACTCCAAATACAAGGGCATCTGCATACATAAAAGAAACCTTACTAAAGCTCAAAGCACACATTGCACCTCACAAAATAATAGGAGATTTCAAAACCTAACTCTCATCAATGGAGAGATCATGTAAACAGAAATTAAACAGAGACATAGACAGACTAAGAGAAGTCATGAACCAAATGGATTTAACAGATATTTATAGAACATCCTATCCTAAAACAAAAGGATAAACTTTCTTCTCACCACCTCATGGTACTTTCTCCAAAATTGACCATATAATTGGTCATAAAACAGGCCTCAACAGATACACAAAGATAGAAATAATCCCATGCGTCCTATCAGACCACCACGGGTTAAAGCTGGTCTTCAATAACAATAGGGAAAGAAGGTCAACATATATATGGAAGTTGAACACTGCTCTACTCAATGATAACCTGGTCAAGAAAGAAAGAAAGAAAGAAAGAAAGAAAGAAAGAAAGAAAGAAAGAAAGAAAGGAAGGAAGGAAGGAAGGAAGGAAGGAAGGAAGGAAGGAAGGAAGGAAGGAAGGAAGAAAGAAAGAAAGAAAGAAAGAAAGAAAGAAAGAAAGAAAGAGAGAAAGAAAGAGAGAGAGAAAGGAAGAAAGAAAGAAATTAATTAAAGACTTCTTAGAATTTAATGAAAATGAAGGTACAACATACCCAAACTTATGGGACACAATGAAAGCTGTGCTAAGAGGAAAACTCAGAAAGCTCTGAGCGCCTGCAGAAAGAATCAGAACAGAACATACATAAGCAGATTGACAGCACACCTAAAAGCTCTAGAAGAAAAAGAAGCAAACACACCCAGGAGGACTAGAAGGCAGAAAATAATCAAACTCAGAGCTGAAATCAACCAAGTGGAAATAAAAAGGACTATAAAAAGAATCAACAGAACCAAAAGCTGATGTTTAATAAAAATCAACAAGATAGATAAACCAGACTAACCAAAGGACACAGAGAGTGTGTCCAAATTAACAAAATCAGAAATGAAAAGGGAGACAAAATAGAGCCAGAGGAAATTCAAAAAATCATCAGATCCTACTACAAAAGCATACATTCAAAAAACTTGAAAATCTGGAGGAAATGGAAAATTTCCTAGACAGATACCAGATACCACAGTTAAATCAGGAACAAATAAACCATTTAAACAACCCCATAACTCCTAAAGAAATGGAAGCAGTCATTAAAAGTGTCCCAACCAAAAAGAGCGCAGGTCCAGAAGGGTTCAGTGCAGAATTCTATCGGACTTTCATAGAAGACCTCATACCAACACTATCCAAACTATTCCACAAAATTGAAACAGATGGAGCGCTACCGAATTCCTTCTATGAAGCCACAATTACTCATATACCTAAACCACACAAAGACCCAACATAGAAAAAGAACTTCAGACCAATTTCACTTCTGAATATCGAGGCAAAAATACTCAATAAAATTCTGGCAAACCGAATCCAAGAGCACATCAAAACAATCATCCACCATGATCAAGTAGGCTTCATCCAGGCATGCAGGGATGGTTTAATATATGGAAAACCATCAACATGATCCATTATATAAACAAACTGAAAGAACAAAACCACATGATCATTTCATAAGATGCTGAGAAAGCATTTGACAAAATTCAACACCCCTTCATGATAAAAGTCCTGGAAAGAACAAGAATTTAAGGACCATACCTAAGCATAGTAAAAGCCATATACAGCAAACCAGTAACTAATATTAAACTAAATGGAGAGGAACGTGAAGCAATCTCACGAAATTCAGGGACTAGACAAGGCTGCCCACTCTCTCCCTACTTATTCAATATAGTTCTTGAAGTTCTAGGCAGAGCAATCAGACAACAAAAGGACATCAAAGGGATAAAGATTGGAAAGGAAGAAGTTAAAATATCACTATTTGCAGACGATATGATTATACTTAAGTAATCCCAAAAGTTCCACCAGATAAGTACTAAACCTGATAAACAACTTCAGCAAGTGGCTGGTTATAAAATTAAATCAAATAAGTCAGTAAACTTCCTTTACACAAAAGAGAAACAAGCCGAGAAAGAAATTAGGGACATGACACCCTTCATAATAGTCCCAAATAATATAAAATACCTCGATGTGACTTTAACGAGCAAGTGAAAGATCTGGATGATAAGAACTTCAAGCCTCTGAAGAAAGAAATTGAAGAAGATCTCAGAAGATGGATAGATCTCCCATGCTCATGGGTTTGCAAAATTAATACAGTAAAAATGGCCCTTTTAACAACAGTGATCTACAGATTCATTGAAATCCCCATCAAAATTCCAACCTAATTCTTCATAGGGTTAGACAGAACAATTTGCAAATTCATCTAGAATAACAAAAAATCCAGGATTGCTAAAACTATCCTCAACAATAAAAGGACTTCTGGGGGAATTACTATCCCTGAACTCAAGCAGTATTACAGAGCAATAGTGATAAAAACTGCATGGTATTGGTACAGAGACCGACAGATAGACCACTGGAATAGAACTGAAAACCCAGAAATGTACCCACACACCTATGGTCACTTGATTTTTGACAAAGGAGCCAATATCATCCAATGGAAAAAAGATAGCATTTTCAGCAAATAGTGCTGGTTCCACTTGACATCAGCATGTGGAGGAATGCAATCGATCCATTCTTATCACCCTGTACAGAGCTTAAGTACAAGTGGATCAAGGACCTCCACATAAACCAGATACACTCAAATTAATAGAAGAAAAACTAGGGAAGCATCTGGAACACATGGGCACTGGAGAAAATTTCCTGAACAAAACGCCAATGGCTTATACTCTAAGATCAAGAATCGACAAATGGGATCTGATAACAGCATAGCTTCTCTAAGGCAAAGGACACTGTTGTTAGGACAAAACGACATCCAACAGATTGGGAAAAGATCTTTACCAATCCTACAACTGATAGAGGGCTTATATGCAAAATATACAAAGAACTCAAGAAGTTAGACTGCACAGAGACAAATAACCCTATTAAAAAATGGGGTTCAGCCCAAACCCGTGGATCCCTGCCAGCAGCACCTCTCTGCTCCCAAACCCCGTGGGAGAGAGCCCTCACTGCCTGGACAGGTGGGCACTCCTGAGACTGCAGAGCGGAAGAGACCGCCAACACTGCCCACCCCTGCCCACATCCCTGGCCCAAGAGGAAACTGTATATGGCCTCTGGGTTCCCGTAATTCCTTCAGCTGTTTGCTTTTTCCTGGAATTCTTTCAGGGATTTTTGTGATTCCTCTCTATAGGCTTCTACTTATTTATTTATGTTTTCCTGCATTTCTCTAAGGGAGTTCTTTTTGTCTTTTTGAAGTCCTCTATCATCATGATCAAATGTGATTTCAAACCAAGATCATGCTTTTCTGATTTTTTTGGATATTCAGTGTTTGCTTTGGTGGGAGAATTGGGCTCTGATGATGCCAGGTAGACTTGGTTTCTGTGCTTGGATTCTTTCGCTTGCCTCTCACCGTCACTTTGTCTCTGGTGCTACCTTGTTCTGCTATATCTGACAGTGGCTAGACCATACTATAGGCCTGTGTGTCAGGAGTGCTGTAGACCTGTTTTCCTGTTTTCTTTCAGCCAGTTTTGGGAACAGAGTGTTCTGCTTTCAGGAGTGTAGTCTTTCCTGTCTACTGGTCTTCAGTTTTTCCTGTGGGGGTGTGTCCTGAGTCCACCAGGCAGGTCGCTTGGAGCAGAAAAGTTCATCTTACCTCTGGTCCCAGGCCTGATATTGCTCCTGTGTTCTGTGTTTCAGCTCTCCATGAGGGCTGCACCAAGGAGGGCCTGCCCTGCCTTACCTTGCACCCCTGTGTACAGGGATGCCAGATGGCGTTAGGTGTTTTCCTCTAGAGTCAGAAATGTGGGCAGAATGTACTCTCTTCTGGCTTCCCAAGCATGTCTGTCCCTCTGAAGGTTGAGCTCTCCCTCCCACGGGATTTGGGTGCAGGGAGCTGTTGACTGGGTCCCTTCAGATCTGGGCGGTGTCTGGACCACAGGCTGGACCCTGCTGCTTGAATGCCCCTATCTTCCTGTTCCCAGAGGCCCTGTACAGTTTCCTCTAGGGCCAGGGATATGAGCAAGGGTGAGCAGTGTTGGCCTTCTCCCCAGCCCTGCAGTATCAGGAGTGCCCACCTGTATGGGCACTGAGCTTTCTCTCCCATGGGGTTCAGGAACAGGGAGCTGTGGGCTGGGATCAGCAAGATTCGGGCTTCAGCTAAAAACAAGAAGTATCTGGGCCCAAAGGGATTTTGCCTCTTTGTGTCCTGAGTCCACCAGGCAGGTCAGTTGAAGCAGAAAAGTTCATCTTACCTTTGGTCCCGGTCCTGAAGTTGCTCCTGGGGTGCTGAGTTTGAGCTCTCCATGAGGGCAGCAATCAGGAGGGCCTGTCCTGCCTTTCCTCTGGCACTTGTGCACAGGGGCCCAAGATAGTGTTAGGTTTTTTCCTCTAGAGTCAGAAATGTGAGCAGAGTATAGTCTCTTCTTGCTTCCCAGGCATGTCTGCCCCTCTGAAGGTTGAGCTCTCCCTCCCACGGGATTTGGGTGCAGGGAGCTGTTGACTGGGTCCCTTCAGATCCAGGCAGTGTCTGGACTGCAGGGATAGATTTTTTTTTTGAAAGTTTGGATAAGGAACCTTTTTGACATAGACCAACGAATTGATTTCTTCAGTTGTATCTTCTGCACCTGAGATTTTCTCTCCCATTCCTTGTATTCTGTTAATGATGCTTGTCTCTATAGGCATAACCTGTTTAATATTAGATAAGACAAAAACTGTACCTAAATATGAGTGCTAATATCCTAATTTTAGTATGAGCAAATGCAACTAAATATTTGAAGTCACAGAATACCTGATAGAAGCAAAAATCTTAGGCTATTATTGTTGGTTTTTAAAATAATTTCTAATTACACAGAGTGTTTGAATCTACCCTCACTTTTAAAATTAAAACATGAATCATAAAGGTGAATATGTTTTTATCATAACCTGTAATCTATATCCCTTATCTTTCTATAATGAAAAGCATCCTTTGGTACATACTTTTCTATACCTTACTTGTGCTTTACATTTATACGTATTTACCTTTTTAAATATAGATGGCTGCCCTTTCTTTCCACAGTTTTCACATGGTACAAGTAGCTGGTTGAAATCTGGGAAGAAGATATAAAGTACTCTGCTATACACAATTATTCAGGTAGGACCATAAGAACAAATAAAGCAATCGAAAAGAATGAATTCCAAAACAACACAGGCTATTGTCATTGCCTTTGGTTGCACTCCATAGCTACTTGGAAAGAGCCTATTGTTGAAGACATCCCATCACTTGACTGCTAAGTATAGAAGAATCAATCCTGAACTGAAGCAGAAACCCTCCTGCTTCCAGATTTTACAATATCAAAAGGTGCTATGTAGGCTCACGGAGTTTTAAAAAAATATCAGTGGTCTTACCCAGTGCTGAAGCTTGCATATTGTAATAATATTGTAATGATGATCTTCCAGGCACTTGGGTCACGTTGGCACAACTGTTATATGAGTAACTAATGGATTTATGATGAAGTTGAGGTCTGTTTCACTGAAAAAATTTACATGCATGAACTATAGCATAATCCTCATCAGAAAATTATGCCTGGGGAGCTCATGAGTTCTAGAGTAGAGCTTGCTGTTTTACTTTACTCCATGCTTCTGCTTTCACATTTCCTGCTAAATAGTTATTTTTATATCCATAGACATAGTCAGAGAAGCTTCTTTTTGCAGTGGGCAAAGTCAATTCTGAGGTGCATCATTTGTCAAAGTGGTAGAATAAAAGACTGAAAGATGAGCCCTAAATGGACCATCATTATCAATATCCATAATACTGCCAAGGCTCAAAAAAGATTGTGGGGAAAAATAGGCTGAAAGAACATAAATCAGAGGAATAAGGAAGAGTGCAATGGAATGCTGACTTCTGATATTACAAAAGTCCAACTGTGAATTCCAACCAGCTGAAGTTATTTGAACATGTTGTACACAAGAACTAGACAACCAAACTGCATAAATAGATGGGAGGGATGCTTTTCATGCCTCGTTCCTTATTGAGAAGCTATTGGCAGGTGATAGCTCCTAGGGAAAGTAGAATTACCTTATAGAGAATGTTCCCACTGGATGAGTTCTCATACTATAGTGAATAGCCCTACACCCATACACATGGGCAGCACTAACAACATTTAGTAATATCAAAAAAAGAGAGACAGAGAGAGAGGGGGGAGGGAGAGAGAGAGAGAGAGAGAGAGAGAGAGAGAGAGAGAGAGAGAGAGAGAGAGATAGATAGAAAAGAAGAGAGAGAACAATTAAGAAACAAAAAGATCAATACATGTGTGAAATTCTTAAAAATTATATATATGTATGTTATATTTTTTTTATATATTTTTAACATATAAATGTTTTATATATATATGTTAAAAAATAAACAAGTATTCCCAGTAAGTACTTCCATACTTCCATAATTCCTATATGTTTTTTAAATCTTATTTTCTCTGTTTTAAATGTCTTAGTGTAGGCTTCCAGCTTCTTTGTGTCCAAATATTGAGATCAAAAATATTCCTTGGGAATTGAGGCTCAATATTATCATATTTACTGTGTAAATACCTGTAATTTATTTTCTATTTTCAGAAGAGGTTTTCTCACCCTACTAAAATGAAGAAAATGGATCAAATATTAATATAATATAAATATATTAATATTAATATAAACATAGACATAATATAAATATAGACAGAGTGTAGAAAGGCAGTTTTTGCACTGAGATTGGTGAAAATTCACTCTATATTCACAAGGAAGCAATTAAGAGATCTTTCTATAACCCAGTAGCTGTTTGAACATTTTCTTCATTGCCATCTTCATTTCTTGATTCCTTAGTGTATAGATCACAGGATTCAGAAAAAGAGTGATAACTGCATCAAATATGGCCAGAAATTTATCAAAGTGTATGGAAGGAGATGGCCATGTATAAACAAATATCAAAGGACCAAAAAATAAGACCACTACTAAGATATGAGCTGACAGTGTGGATAGGGCTTTAGAGAAACCACTTGAAGAGTGTTTTTGTACAGAGATTATGATGAAAATATATGAGATTATCAGTATGAAGAAGGAGCCCACAGAGATAAATCCACTGTTGGCTGTGACCATGAATTCTAGTTTGTGAGTGTCTATGCAAGCAAGCTTGATGAACTGGGGAAGATCACAGTAGAAGCTGTCCAACACATTTGGTCCACAGAAAGGTAAATTTATGACAAAAGCCAACTGAACCAAAGAATGTATAAGGCCAACTAACCAGGCAATCACTACAAAGAAGAGACACATTCTTGGACTCAAAATAGTCAGGTAATGGAGAGGTTTACATATGGCTACATATCTATCAAAGGCCATAGCTATGAGTAAAACCATCTCCACACCACCAATGACATGAATGGAAAAGATCTGGATAACACAACCTCTAAAGGAGATGACTTTGTGCTTTTTGAACAGATCGTATATCATCTTGGGGGAAGTAACAGAAGAAACACCTAGGTCAATGAAGGAGAGGTTAGCCAGCAGAAAATACATTGGAGAGTGTAAGTGAGGGTCTGAAGCCACAGTAAAAATAATGAGGGAGTTTCCCATCATGCTTGCCACATAAAACATAGATGAGAACATAAAGAGAAGAAGCTGGATGTCCCAAGAGTTGGTGAGTCCAAGAAATACAAACTCTGATACCACAGAGAGATTTGCTCCACCCATTAGCATGTATGCCACTATTACCTGAAGAAGAAAACAAGAAAAATATAAATTATATTAATAGAATATACTAATATCCTATATTAATAAGATACATCAAGACAAATTATAAGTCTGTTTATAATATAACATTAAAACCAAATTAAAGACAAATATATGAAAAATGGACACCATTTAATATTGAGGAATGAACTTTAAAAGTATTTTATAGCTGTTAAAGACGTTTTATCAAAAGCTCATTGGACACCATTTAATACTGAGGAATGAACTTTAAAATAAAAGTATTTTATAGCTGGTAAAGACTTTTTATCAAAAGCTCAGAGTGGATGTAAAAAAATGATCTTTAAGTTGTTGGTATGCATATAAAGTAAACCTCCATTATGAACGAATTGTATAAGGCATCCACAAAATTTCAAAATATGGTATTATGTAGCTTTGCAATAAAGTACTCACCTATTAGACATTGATCACAATTTTGGAAGGGAGAAGGGGGGATGGAAGGATATTTATTAACGCTACAATGTGATTAAGCAAGATTCATTTTTGCATAATCCATGCAACATGAGGAAATTACATTATATGCAAGTAATTTCTTCCCATTTTCCTTGAACATCACAATAATAATACAGAAATACATGAATGCTCATTAAGACTTGAGTGAATAGTACACGAACACACACTAACACATAGGCACAATGGAATATTCTTCAGCTTTTTAAAAGACGGAAATCCTGTTTTGTAATAATCTACCTGATCCTAGGGATCACTGATACACATGAAATTAAAGAGAAACAAAAGTCAATACTGAGAATCTCACAAAAACATAGAATCCAAAGATGACATATTCAGAAAACCAGTGAATACGTGTTGTAACATGTATGTCTTAGTTAGGATTTTACAGCTATGAACAGACACCATAATCAAGGCAACTCTTCTAAAGACAACATTTAATTGGGCCTGGCTTATAGGTTCAGAAGTTCAGTCCATTATTATCAAGGCAGGAGCAAGGCAGCATCCAAGCAGGCATGGTACAGAAAGAGCTGAGAGTTCTACATCTTCATCTGAATAGCTTCCAGGCAGCTAGGACTAGAGACTCAAAGCCAACATCTACAGTGACACACCTACTCCAACAGGAACACAACTCCTAATAGTGCTGGACCAAGCATATTGAAACCACCACAATGTAGAAATAAAGATGATTGGGAAGTGGAAGAGAAAATGTTGGTCCAAAATATAGACGTTCTGCTAGGATGCTCTGTTTCTGAAAATCCGTCATGGATCATCACAACTGTGGTTAACAGTAATACTGGGCTGTGTTTGAAATGAGGATATTGTCAATGTTCTCACAGGAAGTAAATGTATGAGATGGCTAAGTAGTTTCTTTTAATTGTTTCACAATGTACACAAACATCAAAACATCACACTGGATTCTGTATAGGAATAAGAGTTATTAATCAGTAAGTTATACCTTAATGAAACTGGCGAGGGGAAACTACCTACAACACCTAGGAATTGTGAAAAGGTGGCCAACAACACAGGGAAGTGGGTGGCACTTGTATAGTGTTATCATATTCTCTCTCTGAACTTCATGTTCCTCTGTTTCTTTCACAGTGGGTACAAAAATATTCCTTTTGAGAGACAAGACTAGCCAACATGGAAACAATTGTATGTTTCAAGATTAATTTATAGCCTGGTACACATTAAAACAACCTTTTGAAGTCCAATAATACAATCTTATACTGACAAATAAGCCCTTCTTCCTTCTTCCTACATCTGAAAGACAAATAACTGCAAGGTTTATTAAATGATTAACCAAATATGATGTCTTCCTTTGCATTATTAGCATTTATTTTATTACTACTTTTATTTTTGAGATTATAACCCAGTTACATCACTTCTCTCTTCTCTTTTTTCCCTCTAAGCCCTCCTATATACACTTAGCTCTCTTTTAAATTTATGGTTCTTTTCATTTATTTTTACTATCCCTAAAATTGACAAAACCTTTTATAATACTAATCAAATACTGATAAGCATTTTGAATACAAATGTCATGGCATATGTATATTTACATTTTCTGAAGGAATTAACAAGCGAGGTATAAGCGTTTCTGTGACTGTCACTTATCAGTGTACATCATGTCAGACACAGAAACAGTAGGTGCTTAGAAATGTTCCTACCATAAAAAAAAGTAAAATGCCTCGATTTCAACTCAAAGTATTTGTCCAGTAGGGGTAGGTTAGAATCACTACCACGGAGTGAATAGTACATAATTTGCAAACAACCACCTGAAAGGAACAGCATAGTAGACTACATTATGTTCCACACTGGTGACAGAAGTCAATGTATTTGATTACAGTTTTGCTTTTACTTAGTAAAGAAGCATAATACAATGAGCATAATATGAGCTTTGAATTCTGATCAAAAGTTAGCACTGTGGTTCATCCACCATCAAATTAGTAGTAAGTATAATCCCCTGATTCTCAGTCTATTTGTCTGTTGAACACATTTTTAAATCATAGATTTTTTTTAATACAGTTAGAAATAACATAATTAAAGAATATAATCACATATTCAGCATGTAGGTTTTCCATATACAACTGCTTGGTAAAAGTTAATGTTACTTTCCATTTTCTATGTTTACATGAATTATCTGGATTCATGATATAAAAGAACAAATAAAACAAAGTGTTAGTAACCTGGGAGTGTCAAAAAACTCCACTGAAAGACTTTCCAAAATATATTAACTCTTTTCTTTTAATAAGAAATTTTTCAAAATAAGTGTTTACTACTTGACAATATATAATATCTATATTGTCTTAGTGATTAAAATACAAACTTTAATCTGAAATTGAGTATATTTGCTTTCAAAGTACATTATTGTCTCTTTAGGTGGCTACTACAAATCTAACTCATTAAAATTCCTTTCCAATACACCATAATGTCTATAAAGGTAAAAACTACAATGTTCTTTATGATATGAATTTTTGTTGAAACATAAAAAGGATATTTCAATAGTCAAAACAGCATTAAAATGTGATCTTATAGAGTCAAAGAAGGTAGACAAAGAGACTGGCCACGATTACAAAGTGATAGGGAATTAGAAGTAAGGAGATTATACATGCAAAGATTTGGAGAAAAGATAAATAAATGAGATTAAAGAAAATATCTAAAAACATTACTAAGGAAATTCAATAGCATGTGTACAACTATGATGAGAAAAAGAAACCAGGTTCCTTTAGGAAAATAATGGATAATTTATGGGAAATGGTAAGCACTGATTTTCAGAGCTATTCTATAGAAACTATGTAATTATAACAATAATAATACAGTAACTTCAGGCATGTTATGTATAAGTATGTATTGGAAAATGTTCATTACACACAGTAATAGGCTTCATAAATCCATTATCCCTTTTAATTCTTTTGAATTAGTGTATAAGGTAACAGTTATTACTATGGTATCTTCAAGTATTAAGTTCTAAAACTCTTAGAAGATGTTCTCAATTCACTGTCAGGTATGAATTCACCTGTCCTTTTTATTTGCAACCCCCTTCATCTAGTAAGAATTAGATGTCAGTTAAAGTAAGTTTAGCTGAGTATGGTGACTTATGACTATAGAAGAGTGAGATATACGTATGGAAAATGTACCAGAAGATATCGTCTATGATAAATTTGGAAAATTAGAATTAGAAGACAATAGAGTCAAGAGCTAAATTTCAGTACAGAGAAAGTCATGCAGAAGTTTTTAAATGGACATGATTTTCTCATATGTTGAAGCTATAAATTCCCACAGAGAAAACTCCTAAAAGATGGTGTTTGGAATTGTCTTTACTTTCAGAGTAGCTGTATTTGAAAGGGCTGTTTCATAAGTTCAATCTTTATATTTGTAACTAATGAAATAACTATAATGAAAAAGAGCACCCAATGATTTGCAACAATTAATTAGTAATTGTTCCCCTTGGTATAAACAGAACTAATGAATCCAGAAAGACATAGTCCAAGACACTCAGTCCTTATAGATGGAGGACATATTTGATATTGAGTCTTAATAGAGTCATCAAGTTCAGTGGCTTTATCGAACATTGCTCGTGCAAATCATCTTGGTGTATTTCTTCCTCAGACAAGAAATACTGTGACCTCATTCACTCACGCAATTGAAACTTTTTGTAGTTTCACTTCTCAAATAAATACACAAAAACAAAAACGACTTCATAACTTTCTACAAGACTCAATAAATTGAATGTTTAGTTGTTTCAGAGATAGTGTCCTTTTCGTATCCCAGGTGGGCCTCAAACTCATGACAATCCTTCTGCATCCATCTCCCAAGCTGTTCACCAACATGCCCAAAATATCTTTTTTCAAAGCTTTCTATGTTATTCCGATTCTTTTTCACTTTCTACCGCCCCTAAAATATTACCTCTTTATAAAACTCTTTATCCTTATCTCTTCTACTTATTGTTCAGAAATAAAATTAGTGCCAATATTAGCTATAAAGTATAGAAGAAAACCAGAAAAACAAATACAATTCCTGGTAGCTTTAGACACGATTTAGTTTTGAAATTATGCATATCATATCTTAAAAACTGAAGTTACATTGGCAAGTATGTATTCAGCACTGGATTATTTGGTGTCCATGTTAAATTTTATCATATGGCTATGACATTTTTCTCACTGGAAGACTTCCAATAAGCTTATTTCTGTTTTAGAGATGATCAGTATATGTCCAACTCTTTTTGGATAGAAAAATATGATTTTTATGAATTCAGTGTTTGTACCGATAAATACTTGCTGATTTATCAGAGAACTGAATGGTTAATTATAACATATGCTAAAGAAAAATTATTGCAAAGCTGTTTGGTATTTTCTACTGCCTTTCACATTTCCCCAGGTAACAACATACTCAAATTCAAACTAAAACTCAGCAGTGTTTCTAGTATGTTAACAAAGTTCTTACAAGTATTTTCTTATGCTGTTCAGTTGATTGTGCTAAATGCTATTTGCTTAAACTCATTCAACCAGTTTACTATATAACACCAGCTCTAACAGCAGAATCACATCTATAAATAAATCACTATTATAATTCCTAAATTTTCTTCCAGAGACCATTTACCTGCATAAAATGTACATGAACCTCATGGATTCAGATTTCTCTATATTCTCCAACATAAAGTAGCTGTGATATCCTAACACAGGAATATATAAAACTAATTATATAACAGAGGCCAGTGACCAATACAGTCTTCATATGCTTGTAGTTTGGGGACTTTTTCCCTAGAGGACCATTTGATTCATCCAGTGCAACCAAAGAATTTCAGATCCTATTATATAATACTAGAAATATAACAGAAAACAATAATGGGAAGTTTTGTATCATTGTATAATTTTATTATATGTATTTATAAATAGTACAATTAATTTCTAAAAGTGGGTAGGTATTGATTAAAAAATAAGTATATCCCCAGCTCCGAAAAAAAAGAACCAAAAAAAAAAGTATAAACCAAATCAACTCCAAGAAGCACAATATGACAATTATCAATCTACTTTAACAAATAGAAATAGATTTTTGTCTTCCTTTTAATATAATATATAACTGTGAATTTGTACATAAATTAACTGTACAAAGCTTCATTCTTATGAATAACATGCGAAAGTGAAAAAAATGAAAACAATAGTAAATTTAAACGTTATACTATACCAAAAACAGTTAAATACCTTGAAGCCACCGAAAAGAATGGTCAAATTATTGTATAATTAAAGACAATCAACACATATTGTGCTTATAAAAATGGACAGCAGAACAGCATACAATGTGGATTCCCTCCTTTGGAATCCAAACACAGATAGATGGTTAGCACTCTAACAAGGGCACTATTGCACAGGGAACACATCTTACACAGCAAACCAATATTGTAGTTCATAAAGTTCAAGCTGTGTAAAACTATTGATGCCTTTATTCTCCCATCAGTCTGCATAAAACCATCTGGTACTGTGAAACCTAAGTGCACAGAGTAACCTTTCAACTAAATTTCAATTTCATTTCTCTACATTTTGCAAGCAAGGTGTATTGATGGGGGACTTCTAGGACCTTTCTGCCCAACAATTCTCAAGAACGTATCCCATACATGGTTTGTGTACCTGTTAATTAAGTCATTTATGTATTTTGATTAATTTAAGCTTTTATGTGTTTTGACTATTGATTCTGTTTAACATATATAGAGGGCAAAACTTCTCTCCCATTCTGGGTGCTATGTCTATATAGAAAATATACACTTGATTCAGTTCCATTTATTCTAATTTTTAATTTGCTATAGCAGTCATATTTTAAAACTCAATGCCTATGTATGTATCTTGAAGCTCTTATGCCATATTTTCCATACAAGTTTCACGTGCTAAGTTAATGCCTTCATTCATTTTAAATTGATTTTTTACAAATGAAAAAAAATTGACCTACTTTAAGTCTTTGTGGAGATATCTAGTTTTTCAAGCTCTGCTTATTATTTTTAAAAAAAAATAAGAAGTGACCGACCGGACCTGAAGGGAACCGGCCAATAGTTCTCTGCACCCAAATCCCGTGGGAGGGAGAGCTAAACCTTCAGAGGGGCAGACACACCTGGGAAGCCAGAAGAGACTACACTCTGCCCACATATCTGACTCCAGAGGAAAACACCTAATGCCATCTGGGACCCCAGTGCATGGGGGCCCCAGGAAAAGGCGGTGAAGGCCCTCCAGTTTGCCGCGCTCACTGAGCTCAAAAGCAGCCCCCCACGAGCAACTTGAGCAGATGGACCACAGGTAAGAGCAACTTTTCTACTCCAAGCGTCCTGCCTGCTGGATTCAGGACACACAGGGGCAAAATTCCTCTGGGACTGGACACTTCCGGTTTTTAGCTGGAGCCCCAACCTCCCTGATCCCGGCCCACAGATCACTGCACCCAAACACCTTGGGAGAGAGAGCTCACCGCCAGGACAGGTAGGCACTCCTGAGACTGCAGAGTGGGAGAGACCACTAATACTGCCCACCCTTGCCCACATCCCTGGCCCAAGAGGAAACTGTATATGGCCTCTGGGAACTGGAAGATAGGGCCCTCGAACGGCAGATCACCTGCAGTCCAGACACCACCCAGACCTGACGCAAACTAGTCAACAGTTCTCTGCACCCAAATCCCATGGAAGGGAGAGCTAAACCTTCAGAGAAGCCAGAAGAGACTACACTCTGCCCACATTTCTGACTCCAGAGGAAAACACCTAACACCATCTGGGACCCCAGTGCAGGGGGCCCTGGGAAAAGGCAGAGCAGGCCCTCCTGGTTGCTGCCCTCACAGAGAGCTCAAAAGCAGCCCACTCACCAACAACTTGAGCCACGGGACCACAGGTGAGACCAACTTTTCTGCTCCAAGTGACCTGCCTGGTAGAATCAGGACACAGGCCCACAGGAACAGCTGAAGACAAGTAGAAAGGAAAGACTAAACACCTGAAAGCAGAATACTCCGTTCCCATAACTGGCTGAAAGAAAACAGGAAAATAGGTATACAGCACTCCTGACACACAGGCCTATAGGACAGTCTAACCACTGTCAGAAATAGAAGAACAGGGTAACACCAGAGACAACCTGATGGCGAGAGGCAAGCCCAGGAACCCAAAGAGCAGAAACCAAGACTACATGGCATCATCGGAGCACCATTCTCCCACCAAAGCAAACACTGAATATCTAAACACACCAGAAAAGCAAGGTCTAGATTTAAAATCACATTTGATCATGATGCTGTAGGACTTCCAGAAAGACATAAAGAACTCCCTTAGAGAAACGCAGGAAAACATAAACAAACAAGTAGAAACCTGTAGAGAGGAATGACACAAATCCCTGAAAGAATTCCAGGAAAACACAAACAGGTGAAGGAATTAAAAATGGGAATAGAAGCAACAAAGAAATCACAAAGGGAAAGAACAGTGGATATAGAAAACCAAAGGAAGAGACAAGAGCCTTAGATACAAGCATCACCAACAGAATACAAGAGATAGAAGAGAGAATCTCAGGAGCAGAAGATTCCATAGAAATCATCAACACAACTGTCAAAGAAAATGTAAAACAGAAAAAAGCTACTGGTCCAAAACATACAGGAAATCCAGGAGTCAATGAGAAGATCAAACCTAAGGATAATAGGTATAGAAGAGAGTGAAGACTCCCACCTCAAAGGACCAGTAAATATCTTCAACAGAATCATAGAAGAAAACTTCCCTGACCTGAAGACAGAGATGCTCTTAAGCACACAAGAAGCTTACAGAACTCCAAATAGATTGGACCAGAAAAGAAAATCTTCCCATCACATAATAGTCAAAACACCAAATGCACAAAATAAAGAATATTAAAAGCAGAAAGGGAAAAAGGTCAAGTAACATATAAAGGCAGACCCATCAGAATCACAAAAGACTTCTCACCAGAGATTTTGAAAGCCAGGAGATCCTGGACAGATGTCATACAGTCCCTAAGAGAACACAAATGCCAGCCCAGGTTACTGCATCCTGCAAAATTCTCAAATAACATAGAGGGAGAAACCAAGATATTCCATGACAAAACCAAATTTCGACAATATCTTTCTATAAATCCAGTGCTAACAAGGGATAATAAATGGTAAATCCCACCATAAGGAGGCAAGCTACACCCTAGAAAAAGCAAGAAACTAGTCCTTTTGCAATAAAACAAAGAGAAGACAATCACAGACATAATCTCACATCAAAAAACGAATAATACAGGAAGCAACAATCACTATTCCTTAATATCTCTCAACATCAATGGACTCAATTCCCCAATAAAAAGACATAGATTAACAAACGGGATAAGCAATGAGGACCCTGCATTCTGCTGCCTACAGGAAACACACCTCAGAGACAAAGACAGACACTAACTCAGAGTGAAAGGCTGGAAAACAACTTTCCAAGCAAATGGTTGGAAGAAGCAAGCTGGAGTAGCCATTCTAATATCGAATAAAATCAATTTTCAACTAAAAGTCATCAAAAAAGATAAGGAAGGACACTTCATATTCATCAAAGGAAAAATCCACCAAGATGAACTCTCAATCCTAAATATCTATGCTCCAAATACAAGGGCACCTACATACATAAAAGAAACCGAACTAAAACTCAAAGCACACATTGCACCACACAATAACAGTAGGAGATCTCAACACCACACTCTCATCGATGGACACATCACAGAAACAGAAATCAAACAGAGACATAGACAAACTAAGAGAAATCATGAACCAAATGGACTTAACAGATATTTACAGAACATCCTATCCTAAAACAAAAAGATATACCTTCTTCTCGCCACCTAATGGTACTTTCTCCAAAATTGACCATATAATCAGTCATAAAACAGGCCTCAAAGATACAGGAAGATAGAAATAATCCCATGCATCCTATCAGACCACCACGGGCTAAAGCTGGTCTTCAATAACAGTAAGGGAAGAACGCACACATATATATGGAAGTTGAACAATGCTCTACTCAATGATAACCTGGTCAAGGAAGAAATAAAGAAAAAAATTAAAGACTTCTTAGAATTTAATGAAAATGAAGGTACAACATACACAACTTCTGGGACACAATGAAAGCTGTGCTAAGAGGAAAACTCATACCTCTGAGTGCCTGAACAAAGAAACAGGAGAAGACATATGTCAGCAGCTTGACAGCACACCCAAAAGGTCTAGAACAAAAAGAAACAAATACACCCAAGAGGAGTAGAAGGCAGAAAATAATAAAACACAGAGCTGAAATCAACGAAGTAGAAACAAAAAGGACCATAGAAAGAATCAAGAGAACCAAGGGTTGGTTCTTTGAGAAAGTCAACAAGATAGATAAACCCTTAGCCAGACTAACGAGAGGACAGAGAGTCTGTCCAAATTAACAAAATCAGAAATGAAAAGCAAGACATAACTACAGAATCAGAGAAAATTCAAAAAATCATCAGATCCTACTACAAAAGCCTATATTCAACAAAACTTGAATATCTGCAGGAAATGGTCAATTTCCTAGACAGATACCAGGTACCGAAGTTAAATCAGGAACAGATAAACCATTTAAACAATCCCATAACTCCTGAAGAAATAGAAGCAGTCATTAAATGTCTCCCAACGAAAAAGAGCCCAGGTCCAGATGGGTTCAGTGCAGAATTCTATCAGACCTTCATAGAAGACCTTATACCAATACTATTCAAACTATTCCACAAAATTGAAACAGATGGAGCACTAACCAATTCCTTCTATGAAGCCACAATTACTCTAATACCTAAACCGCACAAAGACCCAACAAAGAAAGAGAACTTCAGACCAATTTCCCTTATGAATATCAACACATATCACTCAATAAAATTCTGGCAAACCAAATCCAAGAGCACATCAAAACAATCATCCACCATGATCAAGTAGGCTTCATCCCAGGCATGCAGGGATGCTTTAATATATGGAAAACCATCAATGTGATCCATTATATAAACAAACAGAAAGAACAAAACCACATGATCATTTCATTAGATGCTGAGAAAGCATTTGACAAAATTCAACACCCCTTCATGATAAAAGTCCTGGAAAGAATAGGAATTCAAGGCCCATACCTAAACATAGCAAAAACCATATACAGCAAACCAGTAGCTAACACTAAACTAAATGGAGAGAAACTTGAAGAAATCCCACTAAAATCAGGGACTAGACAAGGCTGCCCACTCTCTCCCTACTTATTCAATATAGTTCTTGAAGTCCTAGTCAGAGCAATCAGACAACAAAAGGAGATCCAGGGGATACAGATTGGAAAAGAAGAAATCAAAATATTACTATTTGCAGATGATATGATAGTTTATTTAACCAATCCCAACCGTTCCACCAGAGAAGTACTAAAGCTGATAAACACCTTCAGCAAAGTGGCTGGGTAAAAGAATAACTCAAATAAATCAGTAGTCTTCCTCTACACAAAAGAGAAACAAGCCAAGAAAGAAATTAAGGAAAGGACACCTTTCATAATAGTCCCAAATAATATAAAATACATCGGTGTGACTTTAACCAAGCAAGTAAAGATCTGTATGATAAGAATTTCAAGCCTTTGAAGAAAGAAATTGAAGTAGACCTCAGAAGATGGAAAGATCTGCCATGCTCATGGATTGGCAGGAATAACATAGTAAAAATGGCCATTTTACCAAAAGCAATCTACAGATTCATTGCAATCCCCATCAAAATACCAATCCAATTCTTCAGAGTTAGACAGAAAAATTTCCAAATTCATCTGGAATAACAAAAAACCCAGAATAGCTAAAACTATCCTCAACAATAAAAGGACTTCTGGGGGAATCACTATCCCTGAACTCATGCAGTATTACAGAGCAATAGTGATAAAAACTGCATGGTATTGGTACAGAGACAGACAGATAGACCAGTGCAATAGAATTGAAGACCCAGAAATGAACCCACACACCTATGGGCACTTGATTTTTGACAAAGGAGCCAAAACCATCCAATGGAAAAAAGATAGCATTTTCAGCAACTGGTGCTGGTTCAATTGGAGGTCGGCATATAGACACGAATGCAGATCGATCCATGTGTATCACCCTGTACAAAGCTTAAGTCCAAGTGGATCAAGGACCTCCATATCAAACCAGATACACTCAAACTAATAGAAGAAAAAGTGGGGAAGGATCTCAAACACATGGGCACTGGAGAAAAATTCCTGAACAAAACACCAATGGCTTATGCTCTAAGATCAAGAATCGACAAATGGGATCTCATAAAACTGCAAAGCTTCTGTAAGGCAAAGGACACTGTGGTTAGGACAAATGGCAACCAACAGATTGGGAAAAGATCTTTACCAATCCTACAACAGATAGAGGCCTTATATCCAAAATATACAAAGAACTCCAAGAAGTTAGACCACAGGAGACAAATAACCCTATTAAAATGTGGTTCAGAGCTAAACAAAGAATTCAGAGCTGAGGAATGCCCTATGACTGAGAAACACCTAAAGAAATGTTCAACATCTTTAGTCATAAGAGAAATGCAAATCAAAACAACCCTGAGATTTCACCTCACACCAATGAGAATTGCTAAGATCAAAAACTCAGGTGACAGCAAATGCTGGCAAGGATGTGGAGAAATAGGAACACTCCTCCATTTTTGGTGGGATTACAGACTGGTACAACCATTCTGGATATCAGCCTGGAGGTTCCTCAGAAAACTGGATATTGAACTACCTGAGGACCCAGCTATACCTCTCTTGGGCATATACCCAAAAGACGCCCCAACATATAACAAAGACATGTGCTCTACTATGTTCATATCAGCCTTATTTATAATAGCCAGAAGCTGGAAAGAACCCAGATGCCCTTCAACAGAGGAATGGATACAAAAATGTGGTACATCTACACAATGGAATATTACTCAGCTATCAAAAACAATGACTTTATGAAATTCATAGGTAAATGGATGGAACTGGAAAATATCATCCTGAGTGAGGTAACCCAATCACAGACAAACACACATGGTATGCACTCATTGATAAGTGGCTATTAGCCCAAATGCTTGAATTGCCCTAGATTCACAGAACACATGAAACTCAATAAGGATGACCAAAATGCGAATGCTTCACTCCTTTTTTAAAAGGGGAACAAGAATACCCTTGGCAGGGAAGAGAGAGGCAAAGATTAAAACAGACACAGAAGGAACACCCATTCAGAGCCTGCCCCACATGTGGCCCATACATATACAGCCATCCAGTTAGACAAGATGGATGAAGCAAAGAAGTGCAGGCCGACAGGAGCTGGACGTAGATCTCTCCTGAGAGACACAGCCAGAATACAGCAAATACATAGGCAAATGCCAGCAGCAAACCACTGAACTAAGAATGGGACCCCCGTTGATGGAATCAGAGAAAGGACTGGAATAGCTTGAAGGGGCCCGAGACCGCATATGAACAAAAATACCAACCAACCAGAGCTTCCAGGGACTAAGCCACTACCCAAAGACTATACATGGATTTAACCTGGGCTCCAACCTCATAGGTAGCAATGAATAGCCTAGTAAGAGCACCAGTGGAAGGGGAAGCCCTTGGTCCTGCCAAGACTAAACCCCAAGTGAACATGATTGTTGTGGGGAGGGTGGTAATGGGGGGAGAATGGGGAGGGGAATGTTGTGTAATGGGGAGTCCAATGGTTAAGTGTATAGAAGGGGAGGGGGATGGCTTAGGAGGATGTTGGCCCAGAAACCAGAAAGGGGAATAACAATCGAAATGTAAATAAGAAATACTCAATTTAATAAAGAAGAAAAAATAAAAGAATTGAAATGTACATCATGTAACACAATTTAAATTAAATTTTGTATTCTTATACAAAGATTTATGCCAAGGAAATTATTAAACTTGTATCAATATGCAAATCTCTGTATGAATGTAAGAAAACATAACTTCAATTCTGTATCAAAATATGAAGATTTCTACCAATGTAAGATTATAGATATAAATTGCTTTTCTTTAAGAGAACATTTGATGATCCATCAAAAAAATAAAAAAGTAAAATAAAATAAAATAAATAAGGAGTAATATTTCCTTTCTTTTCCTTTTCAGTCATTTTATTTATTTATATTTCAAATGTTGTTCATTTTCACTGTCTCCCCACTGGAAATCCCAAAACTCAGCCCGCATCCCCTTTGCCTGTAAAACTGTGCTCCCCACCTAACTTCTGCCTCACCACTCTAGCACACCCTATACTTAGGCATCAAGCCTCCACAGAACCAAGGCCCTCCCCTCCTATTGATGCTAGACAATACCATGCTCTGCTACATATGTATGTAGCTGGAGTCATGAATCCATCAATCTATATTCTTTGGTTGTTGTTTTAGTCCCTGGGAGGTCTGGGTTTGTTGATATTGTTCTTCCTATGGGTTACAATCCCCTTCAGCTCTTTCAGTCTTCCTAACTCTTCCATTGGGGTTCCCCAGCTCAGCCAATGGTTGACTGTATTTGCATCTGTCTTAGTCAGGTACTGGCAGAGCCTCTGAGAGAACAGTTATAGTTATACCAGGCTCTTGTTAGCAAGCACTTCTTAACATCAGCAATAGTGTCTGGGTTTGGTGTCTTCAGACTAGATGAATCCCAAGGTGAGGCAGTCTCTGGATGGCCTTTCCTTCAGGCTCTCCTCCAATTTTTGTCCCTGTGTTTCCTTTAGACAGGGAAAATTCTGGGTTAAAAGGTTTGATATGAGTAGGTAGGGCCGTGCCTATCATCTGGAAGTGGTCTCTACAGGTTCTATCTCCCTTTTGTTGGGTATTTCAGCTAATGTCATCCTGTTTGGGTCCTGGGAACCTCTCACTTCCCTGGCGCCTGGGATTTTCTAGAGGTTCGCCACGCCTGAACACACTGTTACATATTTCTGTCTTACTCCTGATCCTCTGGACTTCTCTCCTGTCTCTTCTCACACATGATCCCCCCTTTTTTACTCTACCCCACCCCACCACTCATTAAAGAGGCTCATTTTCGGCATGTTTTCATCACTACTACTGAGAATATTTGCTGTTCAATAAATAGACAAATAGATAGATAGATGATAGCTAGGTGATGATAGATGGATGGATGGATGGATGGATGGATGGATGGATGGATGATAGATAGATAGATAGATAGATAGATAGATAGATAGATAGATAGATAGGTAGGTAGGTAGGTAGGTAGGTAGGTAGGTAGGTAGGTAGGTAGATAGATAGATAGATAGATAGATAGATAGATAGATAGATAGATAGATAGATAGATAGATAGATAGATTGATAGATAGATAGATAGATAGATAGATAAGATAGATGGACTACCTGAAAATAAAAGAATTATTTTTACTTCTTCCACATTAATATGTTATCTCTTTCATAGATAGTGATCATTCCTAGTTTCATAATTTGTCAAAGATATATTTCATGTTTACAAATTATAAGAAGTTCATATTGTATTTTCTTTTGGATTTCTTTTTAATGCCATTTTTTATACTTTTTATTCTTGAACAAAAAGAACAATTGGTTAAAATTTTCATTGATCATGTCCTTCTCTAGGTCTACTATCAAGGTAATACTGACTTTGAATAAAGGGTCTGAAAATGTTCCTACCCTTTGTGTTTTATAAAATAGTCTGAAACATATTGGTATTAGACCTTCATTAATTGAATTATAGAATACATCAGTGAATTCCCCTGGCATTGTGTATTTCATAGATGAGAAATTCATTATTGCTTCAATCTCATTACTCAGATATTTATTTAGGTTGGTTGTAGCCACCCTTCTGTTTCAATGTCAGTAAGTCTGGCATCTCTAAATACTTTTTCATTCTTCTATTTTCTAGTGTATATTTATAGTTTATAGGATATATATTTTCAGAATTTTCCCTACAGTTTCTGTTTTCCAGTAGATCGGACTGTAATTTCAATAATGCAGTAATCAATGTGATCATGCCACCATATTGTTGGCATACCACTATTATATGAGGAATTTCCACATATTCACTGAGCATCTAAACTAGCATTTATTCCCACAAACTCTGTATGTGTTTCCATTATTCTGCCTCTCATAAAAAATTGGTCAACATTTGTCTTGTACTGATAGCTACTGTAATTTTTCCAAATACACTGGTAGAAAAGAAGACTTAGTAAGTATTGGCTATATGTTCTACATAAGATGCTGTTGTTATAAAACTATAAAACATATAATAGTGTTCTTTTACCCCCACTTGGTTTGTCACCGCAGTGTCCCACGTTATCTGCTAGATATCTTAAGTCTCAGTCATCAAAGCCTCTCACCTGCTTTGCTACATCCTATATCACACTGCCGAAGGCTTCTCTCTGAGCCTGGCAGCAATCTCTCTACCCATCCAGTTCCCAAGGCAGGCTTCCATGCCAGAAACACACATCCGAATTCTGCGGCAGCCCAGTGTCTCTAGCAGCTGCACACTTTCTTTCACTTAATCACTACATGAAAGAAAATACAACACAATAACCTTTGATCCAATTTATAAGATATAATTACCCACCTAAACATACAAAGCCCTGTACACATCCATCCCTTAAGAACATTCATAACAACCTGTAAAGGTGGGATCTTAACATCCTCCATGTTCTCTCTCCAAGGCTCCCTCTTTGCCCCGGCTACTCTCCATCCCTCCTGTCTCTTCCATTCCCGTCTCCTCCTCTTCCTTCAAACTTTTCTCCCACCCATCCTTCCTTCTCATCCAATGACAGGCCTCATTCTGTCTTGTTCCTGCCTCTCCTGTGGCATCATCCCACAAGATGCCATGTCTTGTTTTCCTTCAGACATTAGGTTGTAGGAGAATGTGGCAATGGTCTTGAAGTTTGTCAATTGTACATTTTCATAGGAATTATCTTGGAACATTAGTATCTGAAGAATGATGGAAATTATAGAAATACAGAAAACATCTATTTTAGGAAAATTATAAAATGTGCATAATTGGTGTTAAATGTGGTCACAGAGAGTTGGTTGAAAACTTTGTGACATAACAATACCTCTTCTACTTAGTATTACCCTCAATTGTCTGACCATATTAAAGATAAGAAATATCTACAGCCTAAAGTCCAGGCTTGGAAACTATATAAAACTGGAAGACATACTGTGGTCATTACCAGAGTGAATGACAGTTTGGCAGACCCTAATTTCTCATTTAATGAGTCGTCATTGCTAATACTAGAATAAGTATTGTCGCTTTTTTCTAGCATCTCTGCCTCTCAGACTTCTGAGGTGTTGACTTTCTCATCAGTTACTTTGTTTACTCATTCTGAAGAAAAAGTAATTCTGAACATCTATGTGTGAGCTACTTTTGTTCTTCATGTCTTTTGTCCTTTTATTCCCTGGGTAGCAGTGTAGACTCAGTGGACCATACTAATTAGAACACTTTTTACTTGGGAAAAACATCATAAAGCTCTTTGTTCTGAAAAGGTGTTGCTCTCTTTCTGAATGTGAAATTATCCTCCTCTAAACCTGGAGAAATTCCCCCACTAAAAGCATTGCCATGTAACCAAAACACATGTGTGAACACATAGTTCACAGCCAAGCAGACATCAGTCCAAACTACCTATGGATGGATGATCTGACTACAACTATTGGTCATAAATTATTTGACCTCATTTGATGCTACGATCTCTTATTGACATGTTTCCTTTGTGTGCTGTACAAGCAGAGAGAAGAGGATCAACTAAACATGTGTGACTTTTGCTCATGCTTTTGGGGAAGATGTTCAGGAGGCTCCAAACTGGCTATAAAAGAAAGGTAGAATGCTTATCGCAAAAAAAAAAGCATTACATCGGAAAGGTGCAAAGTGTTTTCTTATTTTATTTTCCATATCCCTTTCTTCTTTTTCTTACTCTTTTAGTTTTTAATAGCAATATTCTCCAACTTATACTATCAGCTTCTGGGCTTTATAGAGTCTTCATTTCTGCAACTTTACTTCTAAGCAGCAGTCAAAAGAATTCCCAGATTTTCCGTTTGGGAATTACAGCTCTCACAAGATTGAACTTTCTCATTTTCTCTTAGTTCTATAAGTGAGTGATTGCCATCTGTGGACTGATTTAGTTGACTAACTCAGGGAAGAGATTCAGTATATTTTTGGCAAACAAGACTGACATGTTAACTGTTCAATATGAGTTATTTCTGGGGCTTGTGGTAGAGTTACATAGTTATCTTCTTTTCTATTTGTATTGGGGGGCATTAATCAATAAGTTTGGTGGGCCCACCTAACCCTAAATATAATTTTCATGGAAGGGTAAGAGGCTCTTGGGGTACTATTTTTTGGCTATTGATAGATTCTAGGAAAGGAAGTGTAGAAAGAGAAGTGCCTCCAGTTGTGTACCCACTACTGAGCATACCAGCCCCCAAAAGAGAGCTGCAGACACGTAGTTATACATGTGAACCTAATTAAAATAAGGGGGTCACAAAACTGTGTGTACACACACACACACACACACACACACACACACACACACACAAGCACTGAAAGTATTAGTTGGGGATGTGAATGGAATGGATGGAATATGGTGAGCGATGGGGATAAAATTGGTCAGTATGCATTGTATACATGCATAAAATTATCTAAGAACAGATTTAATTAATGAAAAAGCACTAGGTTAACTGAGCAAAGATTTAATATTTTAAAATTATCTGGTTGGGGAGTTAGCTCTGTGGTAGAGCGCTTGCCTAGGAAGCGTAAGGCCCTGAGTTCTGTCCCCAGCTCCGAAAAAAAAAAAAAAGAACCAAAAATAAATAAATAAATAAAATAAAATAAAATTACCTTCTTCATTGAAGAGAATATTGCAAAACTAGGAAAACAAGATGTATCGGTAATTATAAATAAATAAATCAATAAATAACAGAGCAAAATATGGAAACAAGGCACAAGGACTGAAAGCACAAATTCTTTTAGCATGCATGCACATGCATGCACATAAGGCATTAACTTCTCATGGAGATGTTGGTGAAGACAAGGGCCTGTACGGCTTGTTTGACTCACATTAGATGCTCAAGTGCTTTGCTTCTTTTTCCTCTCTTGATTATACACTATCAAACTAAATGTAGGAATGCAGGTTTAAATGATCAGGTGCCCTAAATATGTAAGCATAGAAAAGTTCTGTACCTCGTCTCTCTATGATTCTATATAGTCTCTTTGTAAAACAACAGGTTGTTTTAGTTTTTTTGTATTTGGGTCATTGTTTTACAACCAAGAAAAAACCCTTTTGCATAAACATTAATTTTCCTCTCTTGTGCCCTTCAGGTAATAGTCAACTCATTGTCAGGCTTGCACAAGTTGATGGATGGAGGAAATCACTCAGTGGTATCAGAATTTTTGTTGCTAGGCCTCACCAATTCATGGAGAATTCAGATTCTCCTTTTTCTGTTCTTCACAGTATTTTATGTAGCAAGCATGCTGGGAAATCTGCTCATTGTGCTCACAATCATCTCAGACCATCACCTGCACTCCCCCATGTACTTCCTGCTGGCAAACCTCTCCTTCATTGATACAGGTGTGTCCAGCATCGCTACTCCAAAGATGATTTATGACCTCTTCAGAAAGCACAAAGTCATCTCCTTGAACGGGTGCATCACTCAGATGTTCTTCATTCACACTGTTGGGGGAACAGAGATGGTGTTGCTCATAGTCATGGCCTATGACAGGTACATTGCTATCTGTAAGCCCCTCCACTACCTCACCATCATGAGTCTCAGAATGTGCATTGTTCTTTTGGCTCTTGCTTGGACCATAGGTCTGATCCATTCTGTGGCCCAGCTGGCTTTTGTTGTAAATTTACCCTTCTGTGGAGCTAATAAAATGGACAGCTTTTATTGTGATTTTCCTCGGTTCATCAAGCTTGCATGTACAGATACATACAGACTGGAGTTCCTGGTCACTGCCAACAGTGGTTTCATCTCCATGGCCACTTTCTTCATCCTGATTGTGTCTTACCTCTTCATCCTGGTCACGGTGCGTAAACACTCCTCAGGTGCTTCCTCCAAGGCTCTCTCCACTCTCTCGGCTCACATCACTGTGGTGATTTTCTTCTTTGGTCCTTGCATTATTGTCTATGTGTGGCCTTTCCCTACTTTACCCATAGATAAATTTTTGGCGATTTTTGATGCCATTATCACTCCTTCTATGAATCCTGTCATCTACACGCTGAGAAATAATGAGATGAAGGTTGCAATAAGGAAACTCTTTGTTAGAGCTTTAAGTATCATTGGCAGTTTAAGAGCTTCAGATTGAAATAGAACATTCTTGAGGATAAAACATTTTTATTCTGTAGTCAGTAGACTTCTTTAGAAACATATACATGCAAGCAATATTGAAGAAACTCAGCAGGTTGTATTCACACACATATGGTATGTATACGTGTGTGTGTGTGTGTGTGTGTGTGTGTGTGTGTACAATCTATATGTTTATGTGAAATTAGTAAAAGAAGATGAGGCCTTGAATTTGCTATGGAAGAGTTATGCAACATGAGAAGTATATGAAGGAGAAAATGGAAGAAATAAATGATGTAATTGTAGTTTAATTAAAAATATAATTAAATTAATTTTTTAATTTACTAAAGAACTATTTAAAGTCTCTTCAATTTAATGTTTTAAATACCTACTGTGCAGTGTTTCCTCAAGTAGACTGTGCAGATGTGATCAGTTTTTGCTAAAGAATTCCTGGATTCTGAAAGTACTGAAAAACAGTAAATCCAGCCTAAAATATGGTTTCTGTCAGATGCCACGTCTCTCATGGAAGTGATGGCAGCTGCTGGAGCCTCAAACACTGAACATGCTTTGTTATCTTCTCAAATGCTGGAAACTTCTCTTCGACACTGGTCCTCAGAGACAGGTAGATCCTTCTAAAGTGCACAGCAACCTTGATTCAAACCTTGTGAGTTGCTCAGTATCTGTACAGCAACAGGAATATTCAAAATAAAGATCTTTAGCTGGATGAATTCAAGGATTCAAGATGTTTATCATCTGAATTAGTTAACAACAGGCAGATTTGACTATTTCTAACAGCTTTACATGTAGTTATAATTGAAAAGTAAAGTTTATTACAGAGAAAACGGGAAAATATAGTAACTTTAGACAGTACATACTTTTGAGACTAGAAGATATAAATTACTATTGCAATATATGTATATGAAAAAAGTACACCCCTTTTTCTAGTCATTGTTTTTTGCAAAGAAATATGTGTAACCTGTAGGCATTATAAATGCTTCGAATATTTTCTGGCTTAAAAGTGAAAATACTGAGTTAGCAATAAAATACATATTTTCTAAACCTTGTTTATAACTATATAAGAAAAACATAAGGAAATTATAATATAAAAAGCACGACAAACTATTAATAAATAGACATATAAAAATGAGGAAGAAATGTATTATGTTTTTCATATGATATATGATTTACTTTAAATATAATTGTTATAATTAATACAAAATTTAGGGAACATATCTCTCACCTTGTGTTACCAATGATTCAAATCAGGTGTCACCTGAACACACTATTTTTCAACTTTGGGTTATACAACTGATACAAAACACACCTGACATGTGTGGGCTCCCAAATTACCGACAGCACTCCTTGAAAAAAATATGAGAAAAACAATAGAAGGACAATGCTGAAAGGTTCAAGCAGTATCTTTCATTGACATCTTGCACAAACACTCCACTGAACCTCAGCTACACTATCAGAGCATCAAGAACTGGAAAACAGAATAGCACAGCTTTTTAGAGCCAACTATTTCAAAATCCCTCTGAAACATCCTCCAAAGGCTCCAACTTCTTGGCTTCTATCTTGAACTTCAGGCAATAATATTGAAAGAGAAACTACATGTATAGCATAGTAATGAGACTGTCACTTTCCCGCAGAACCTTGTTCTTCTGCTTCTCTTGACTTTGGCATAGCTGACCAGTTTCAGTTGCAAAGGAATCCTAGATTCTGCTCCCCTTTTACTAGAATCGTTGCACCTTATTTTGTTCTGGTTTAATTGTCAGCTTTGATTTCTTGTTTTGCATATGCATATACATACACACACAGGCACACACTCACACATATATGCACATATACACTCAAACACACGAACATACATATATACACACACAAACACAGCCACACACAAACACACACACAGACATAGAGAGCACAGCACAATGGACATTAAACCCAGGATTTCTTTTTTTTTTTTTTTTATTAACTTGAGTATTTCTTATATACATTTCGAGTGTTATTCCCTTTCCCGGTTTCCGCAAACATCCCTTCCTCCCCCTTCCTTATGGGTGTTCCCTCCCCCACCCTCCCCCATTGCCGCCTCCCCCGACAGTCTAGTTCACTGGGGGTTCAGTCTTAGCAGGACCCAGGGCTTCCCCTTCCACTGGTGCTCTTACTAGGATATTCATTGCTACCTATGAGGTCAGAGTCCAGGGTCAGTCCATGTATAGTCTTTAGGTAGTGGCTTAGTCCCTGGAAGCTCTGGTTGCTTGGCATTGTTGTACATATGGGATCTCAAGCCCCTTCAAGCTCTTCCAGTTCTTTCTCTGATTCCTTCAACGGGGGTCCCATTCTCAGTTCAGTGGTTTGCTGCTGGCATTCGCCTCTGTATTTGCTGTATTCTGGCTGTGTCTCTCAGGATTGATCTACATCCGCTCCTGTCGGTCTGCACTTCTTTTGCTTCATCCATCTTGTCTAATTGGGTGGCTGTATATGTATGGGCCACATGTGGGGCAGGCTCTGAATGGGTGTTCCTTCAGTCTCTGTTTTTAATCTTTTGCCTCTCTCTTCCCTGCCAAGGGTATTCTTGTTCCCTTTAAAGAAGGAGTGAAGCCTTCACATTTTGATCATCCGTCTTGAGTTTCATTTGTTCTAGGCATCTAGGTAAACCCAGGATTTCTAACTAGCTAGGCATTAGTTTAGACAACATAATAAATCCCCAGCACCAGAGCCTAGGAATTCAAGCCAGGACCTTGTTTGCATTAGGCAAGCACTCTGTCAGTGAACTGCCACCCACAGTCTTCTGTCAGTTCTTTCTAACATTACATGTGTGTCTTTACATCTTACTTTTCAATGCTTTTCTTAGTTATTCTCTTATTCATGATGTCCTGATTCATCTCAGAATTGAGCCTCTTAGTAAATCCACCAAAGATTTTCTGTAAATCTGATTGTGAGATTGTTCTTGAAAACCATCTACCATAGAGGGTTCCACTTACTACTCCACATTTTTTTGGAGGAATGATGGGACATTGGTGTTTGGATTAACATGAATATAATGATATTTCATGTTGGTAAACCATGTGAGCTCTTTACCCCAAAGCCTGGTATTTGTGGCAACAGTAAGGATTTTCAAGAATCAATGTTTGGGAAATAGAAATCATGATAACACAACCCAAAATAAATTTCTTTTACTGGATGTCACTCTGGAAAACAGAGAAAGCAAGTGTCAATATTCATGCTGGGATGCTGCACCATCCATCATGAGGATTAGGTAGAGAAGCTTCACCCTTCCTAGGAGGTCCATGAGGTTAAAGAAAGTGGGAGAGTTTGTGAAAATATCTTCTTTGTTTGGAGCTGACATAGACCTTTAAACCAATGGCAGAGATCAAGTGGATAACATGATCTAAGAATTCATATAGTTTTATTTTTGTAAATTGTCTGAAAGATGTAAACACACTTTTTAAAATAAAATTTTGAAGTAACACTTTTTAAGTTTTACTGCAACTTTCCAAAAGAAAATCTCTTTTACATCAAAACTCTGTACACACCAATGTCTAAATATTTAGATGGATGCTAATAAATTCAGTGGCACCTTGATGATTTTTTTTTTTGGTTCTTTTTTTCGGAGCTGGGGTCCGAACCCAGGGCCTTGTGCTTCCTAGGTAAGCGCTCTACCACTGAGCTAAATCCCCAGCCCCCACCTTGATGATTTTAACCATGTTGTAAATATATGGGATATAGAACTATGCCCTTTGGAGAAATTTTTATTTTTAGAATGATTTGTGTGTGTGTGTGTGTGTGTGTGTGTGTGTGTGTGTGTGTGTGTGTGTGTGAAAATTTCAAAAAGTACAGGAAATTTTGAACATATCTCAATGCTGTATTTTACAAACGATGAATGGCAAAGATATGTGTCTCTCTTGACTTAGAATGGAATAAAATTAGAAGAAAAAAACCTCTCCTATACAGACAGCTGGTGATGATAGCAAGAGCAAAATCTAAAATAAAAGATTCTGAGGAAAAGCTAGTTCATCAGTTATGAATCAGTAAATAATGTTATTGACAGCTGAAGTACATTTAGTAAAGGACAATAAAGCTATGACTTGTAGCAATGAACACTAAATGCTTCATTATTTCAAACTTCAATAGTCTTGATTATATAGTCAAGAAAGCAATGGTTATGTCACATTTTGTGATGTTTTAAAGTATAGTATATAAGAATTATGTGGTAAATCCCTAATATTATATTTCAAAACTTGTTTTGCTACTTGAGAAGAAATTAGGAGGTAAATCTTTAAAGCTTGTTTACTAAAAATTATGAGTAATGCAGTTTAATAAAAACTATTATATGAGTTAATAAAGAGTACCCTAAACAACATAATTATTTGTAAATGAGAAGAAAATAAAGAATGATGCTAAAGATGCACTCCAACAAACTTAGCAATGCTAGAATGCTGAGGTTTGTTTCCTGCAGGCAGCAGAATTCAGGGTCCTTGTTGCATATCCAGTTTGTTAATCTATGTCTTTGTATTGGGGAGTTGAGACCATTGTTATTGAGAGATATTAAGGAATAGTGATTATTGCTTCCTGTTATATTCATATTTGGATGTGAGATTATGTTTGTGTGCTTTTCTTCTCTTTGTTTTGTTTCCAAGACGATTAGTTTTTTGCTTCTTCTAGGGTATAGCTTGCCTCCTTATGTTGGGCTTTACTATTTATTATCCTTTGTAGCACTGGATTTGTAGAAAGATATTGTGTAAATTTGGTTTTGTCATGGAATATCTTGGTTTCTCCATCTATTT
>NC_046158.1:90107580-90153674 GCF_011064425.1 Rattus rattus | reverse complement strand
TTGAAACTAGATCTTGCTTTTCTGGTGTGTTTGGATATTCTGTGTTTGCTTTGGTTGGGAGAATTGGGCTCCGATGATGCCATGTAGTCTTAGTTTTTCTGTTGCTTGGGTTCCTAAACGCCTCTCGCCATCAGATTATCTCTAGTGTTACTTTTGTTCTGCTATTTCTGACAGTGGCTAGACTGTCTTATAAGCCTAATTGTCAGGGAGTGCTGTAGACTTGTTTTCCTGTTTTTTCAGCCCAGTTATGGGGACAGGTGTTCTGCTTTCGGTGTAGTTTTCCTATCTACAGGTCTTCAGCTGTTCCTGGGCCCTGTGTCTGGAGTTCTGGGCAGTCCTTGCAGAAAGTTGGTCTTACCTGTGGTCCCGAGGCTCAAGTTTGCTGCGTGGGTGCTGCCTAGGCTCTCTGCAGCAGCAGCAACAGGAAGATCTGTGCCGCCCTTTCCGGGAGCCTCCGTGCACCAGGGTTCCAGATGGCATTTGGTGTTTTCCTCTGGCATCAGAGATGTGTGCAGAGAGTCTCTTCTGGTTTCCCAGGCTTATCTGCCTCTCTGAAGGTTTAGCTCTCCCTCCCACGGGATTTGGGTGCAGAGAACTATTTATCCGGTCTGTCCCTTCAGGTTCTGGCGGTGTCTCAGGCGCAGAGGTCCTGCCGCTCCTGGGCCCTCCCCCACGGCAACCCAGAGGCACTATACAGTTTGCTCTTGGACCAGGAATGTGGGCAGGGGTGGGCAGTGTTGGTGGTCTCTTCCACTCTGCAGCTTCAGGAGTGCCCACCTGACCAGGCAGTGAGGTCTCTCTCCCACAGGGTCTGGGAGCAGAGAGCTGCTGCGGGCCGGGATCTCAATCCTTTCTTTAACTCCTCCAACAGGGACCCCATTCTCATTTCAATGGTTGACTGCAAGCATCCACCACTATACTTGTCATGCTCTGACAGAGCATCTCAGGAGACAGTATATCAGGCTTTTGTCAGCATGCACTTCTTATCATCAGCATTAGTGTCAGGGTTCAGTGGCTGTATGTGTATGGGATGGATCCCCAGTTGGGGTAGTCTCTGGATGGCCTTTCGTTCTGTCTCTGTTTCAAAATTGTCTCCATATTTCCTCCTGTGAATATTTTTGTTCCCACTTCTAAGAAGGACTGAAGCATCCACACTTTGGTTATACTACTTGAGTTTCATGTGGTCTGTGGATTATATCTTAGGTAACCCAATCTTGTGGGCTAATATCCACTTATCGGTGAGTGCATACCATGTGGGTTACCTCACTCAGGATGATATTTCTAGTTTCATTCATTTGCCTGTGAGTTTCATGAACTCATCATTTTTAATAGTGGAGTGGTGCTCTTTTGTGTAAATGTACCACATTTCCTGTATTAATTCCTCTGTTGAAGGACACTTGGGTTCTTTCCAGCTTCTGGCTATTATAAATAAGGCTGCTATGAATATAGTGGAGCATGTATCCTTGTTATATGTTAGAGCATAGTTTGGGTATAGGCCCAGGGTTAGTACAGATTAACCCTCAGGTATTACTATGTCTAGTTTTGCTGAGGAACCTCAGACTGATTGCCATGGTGCTTACATACTAGCTTGCAATCACAAAAATGAAGGAGTTCCATCTTTCTCCCACATCTTAGCCAGGATGTGTTGTAACCTGAGTTTTTTATCTTAGCCACTCTGACTGCTATGAGGTGGAATCTCAGTGTTGTTTTAATATGCATTTCCCTGATGACTAAGGATGTTGAACATTTCTTTAGGTACTTATCAGAAATTCCATATTCCTTAGTTGAAGATTCTTTGTTTAGCTCTCTACCCCACTTTTTAAGAGTGTTATTTGACTCTCTGGAGTCTAACTTCTTGAGTTCTTAATATATATTGGATATTAGCCCTCTATCACATATAGGATTGGTAAAGATCTTTTCTGAATCAGTTGGATGCTGTTTTAACCTAATGACAGTGTCCTTTGCCTTACAGAAGCTTCGCACTTTTATGAAGTCCCATTTGTCTATTCATAATCTTAGAGCATAAACCATTGGTGTTCTCTTCAGAAAATTTTTGCCTGTGTCAACCTGTTCAAGGTTCTTCCCCACTTTTTCTTCTACTAATTTGACTCTATCTGGTTTTATGTGGACTTCTTTGTACAGGGAGGTAAGATTTGCATTCTTCTACATGCTGACCTCCAGTTGAACCACAATCATTTGTTGAAAAAACTATCTTTTTTCAACTGGATGGTTTTAGCTCCTTTGTCAAAGATCAAGTGAACATAGGTGTGTGGGTTCATTTCTGGGTCTTCTATTCTATTCCATTGATCTACCTGCCTTTCTCTGTACCAATACCATACAGTTTTTATCATTATTGCTCTGTAATATAGCTTGAGGTCAGGGATGGTGATTCTCCCAGAAGTTCTTTTAGTGTTGAGGAGAGCTTTCGTTATCCTGGGTTTTTTGGTATTCCAAATGAATTTGCAAATTGCCCTTTCTAACTCTAAGAAGAATTGAGTTGGAATTTTGATGGGAACTGCATTGAATCTGTAGATTGCTTTTGGAAAAACGGTCATTTTTACTATATTAATCCTGCCAATCTATGAACATGGGAGCTCTTTCCATCTTCTGAGGTATTCTTTGATTTCTTTCTTCAGAGACATTAAGTTCTTGTCATACAGAACTTTCACTTGCTTGGTTAGAGTCACTCCGAGGAAGATACAATATTTGGGGGTTATTGTGGAGGGTGTCATTTAGCCAATTTCTTTCTCAGTCTGTTTATATTTTGAGTAGAGCAAGGCTACTGATTTATTTGATTTAATTTTATACCCCAGCCAGTCACTTTGCTGAAGTTATTTATCAAGATTAGTAGTTCTCTGGAGGAAATTTTGGAGTCAGGTAAGTACACTATCATATCATCTGCAAATAATGATATTTTGACTTCTTTCTTTCCAATTGGTATCTCTTTGACCTCTTATTCTTGTCTGAATGTTCTGGCTAGAACTTCGAATATTATATTGAATAAGTAGGGACAGAGTGGGCAAACTTGTCTAGTCTCTGATTTTTGTGGCATTGCTTCAGGATTCTCTACATTTAGTTTGATGTTAGCTATTGGTTTGCTGTATATTGCTTTTGCTATGTTTAGGTATTGATGTTGAATTCCTTGTTGTTCCAAGACATGTAACATGAAGAAGTGTTGAATTTTGTCAAATGCTTTCTCTGCATCTAATGAGATGATCATGTGGGGTTTTTTTAATTGTTTATAGGGGATTATGTTGATAGATTTCCATATATTGAACCATCCCTGTATCCCTGGGATGAAGCCTTATTGATCATGATGGATGATTGTTTTGATGTGTTCTTTGATTCAATTTGCAAGAATTTTATTGAGTATTTTTGCGTCGATATTCATAAGGGAAATTGGTCTGAAGTTCTCTTTCTTTGTTGGGTCTTTGTGTGGTTTAGGTATAAGGGTAATTGTGACTTCATAGAAGAAGTGGAATATTTTGTGGAATAGTTTGGAAAATCATGGTATTGGGTCTTCTATGAAGGTCTGATAGAATTCTGCACTAAACTCACCTGGTCCTGGTTTTGGTTGGGAGTCATTTAATACCTTCTTCTATTTCTTTAGGAGTATGGGACATTTTGGATGGTTTATCTGATCCTGGTTTAATTTTGATACCTGGTATCTGTCCAGAAAATTGCCATTTCATCCAGATTTTTCCAGTTTTGTTGAGTATAGGCTTTTGTAGTAGGATCTGATGATATTTTGAATTGCCTCAGATTCTGTTGTTATGTCTCCCTTTCAGAATTACACTAGACATCTCACCAGACTATGAAAGCCAGAAGATCCTGGGAAGATATCATAGAACCTTAGAGAACACAAATGCCAGCCCAGGCTACTATACCAGCAAAACTCTCAAGGAACGTAGATAGAGAATCCAAGTTATTCCAAAAACCCATAGCTTTGAGTGCCGCCACAAAGAACCTTCCTTGTGTTGGAGTTTTCCATCTATTATCCTTTGTTAGGCAGGAAACTACACCCTTGAAAATGCAAGAAAGTAATCTTCTTGCAACAAAACCAAAAGAAGAGAGCCACACAAACATAATTCCACCTCTAACAACAAAATAACAAGAAACAAAAATCACTATTCCTTAATATCTCTAATATCAATGGACTCAATCCCCCAATTAAAAGACATAGACTAACAGACTGGATATGTAAGAGGACCCAGCATTTTGCTGCATACAGGAAACAAATCTCAGTGACAAAGACAGAAACTACCTCAGGCTGGAAAACAATTTTCCGTGCAAATGGTTCCAAAAAAACAACCTGTAATAGCCATTCTAACATCAAATAAAATCAACTTTCAACCAAAAGTTATCAAAAAAGATAAGGAAAGACACTTCATATCCAACAAAGGAAAAATCTACCAAGATGAATTATCAATCCTGAACATCTATGCTCCAAGTACAAAGGCACCTACATTCATAGAAGAAACCTTAATAAAGCTCAAAGCACACATTGCAACTCACACAATAATAGTGGGAGATTTCAACAACCCACTCTTATCAATGGGCAGATCATGGAAACAGGAACTAAATAGAGACATGGAGAAACTAACAAACATAATGAACCAAATGGATTTAACAAATTTTTTAGAACATTTCATCCTAAAACAAAGAAAATAACTTCTTCTCAGTACCTCATGGTACCTTCTCCAAAATTGAGCATATAATCAGTCACAAAACAGGCCTCAACAGATAGAGGAAGATTGAAATAATCCCATGCATTCTATCAGATCACTACAAACAATAACAACAAAAATGACAGAAAGTCCATATCCACATACTCAATGATAACTTTGTCAAGGACAAAATAAAGAAAGTAATGAAAGACTTTTAGAATTTAATGATAATGATGGTACAAGATACCCAAATTTATAGGACACAATGAAAGCAATGCTAAAAGAAAAACCCATAGCTTTGAGTGCTGCCACAAAGAACCTGGAGAGAGCACACACTAGCAGCTGGACAGCATACCTAAAAGCTCTAGAATAAAAAGAGGCAAATGCACCCAAGAGGAATAGAAAGAAGGAAATAATCAAACTCAGAGCTGAAATCAACCAAATAGAAACAAAAAGAACTATACAAAGAATCAACAAAACCAGAAGCTAGTTCTTTAAGAAAATCAACAAGATAGATTAAACCCAAATTAACAAAATCAGACCATCTTCTTTTAAGCATGTATTATCTTTAATGTTTGTTTTCCAGTCTCAAGGTTTTTTTCCTCAATTTTCCTAATTTTTTAATATGTGCTCCCATCTGCAAGCATAACAGAATATCATTTGTAGTGTCTCGGATTGTTTCTTGTCTATGGGATGGGTTTCAAATATGGCAAGTCATTGGTTAGCTATTCCTTCAGTCTCTGCTCGATCTTTGTTCCTGCACATCTTGCATTCAGGACACATTTTGAGATGAAGGTTCTCCCCTCTAGTGGTGGTGGACACTTCAGGTTCCATATCATCCACTGTTAGGAATCTCAAATTGAGTCACCCCCATAGACTCCCTGGGGCCATCCACTTTTGTCTCTAGTATCTGGCAGGTCCTAGAGATTCCCCTTTCCTCCAATAATGATATTCTGTTACTCTTGTAGGTAGGAGCTTAGCATAACTGTCCTCTGAGAGCTCAACTCAGCAGCAGATGGGCACAGATGCAGAAACCCATAGCTGGAGAGTCTTGTAGAAGAGTTGAGAGGATGTGACTAGTCCTGTAGTGACTTGAAATGCCAGGGTCCGTTCATACATAAGGGAGGCCTCCCCCTCCTCAGAGGATGCAGGAGGGACTGTATGAGAGGAAGACCAGAAGGGAGGACTATAATTGAGATGTAAAGTTAATAAATAATTTAATTAATGAAAAATATACTATTATTTTGTGCATTGTAATTATATGTGGAATATTGTTTTTTACAGATAGACATATGAAATGATGTTCTGCATCTCATTTTGACTATTTCCCCCCACTTACCCTATGTTACTAAATACAAAACTAGAATATATTGTTTATATATATTGGTATGGTTTACGTTACTTACTGTCCATCAGATTGCCCAGATTACCTCCAAGTTGTTGTGGTTATTATTGTTGTGGTTGTTTCATTTTTCGTTCATCACCCCATCCACTGCCTCCATGAGGGTACTCTTCTACCCACCCATCCACCTACTCCCACCCATTTCCCCACCCTGGCTTTCCCACACACTGGGGCATCAAGCCTTCACAGGACCTAGGGCCTCTCCTCCCATTTATGCCTGACAAGACCCATCCTCTGCTATATATGTGCCTGGAGCCATCAGTCACTCCATGTGTACTCTTCGTTTGGTAGTTTAGTCCCTGGGAGCTCTGGGGTGTCTGGTTGGTTGATATTGTTGTTCTTCCTATGGGGTTGAAAGCCTCCTCAAGTAACTCAGTCCTTTCTCTAACTCCTCCATGGGAGAACCCTGTTCTTAGCCTAATGGTTCTCTTTGAACATCTGCCTCTGTATTTGTCAGGTTCTGACAGAGCCTCTCAGGAGACAGCTATATCAGGCTCCTGTCAGCATGCATCTCTTGCCATCCCCAATAGTGACTGGGTTTGGTGACTGCATGTGGGATGGATCCCCAGGTGGGTAATCTCTGGATTCAGTCTTTCCTTCAGTCTTCTGCTCCACACTTTCTCTTTGTGTTTCCCCCTGTGATTATTTTGTTTCCCCTTCTAAGAAGTACTAAAGCCTCCACACTTTTGTTTTTTCTTTTTCTTGAGGTTCATATGGTCTGTGAATTGTATCTTGGGTATTCCAAGCTTCTGGGCTAATATCCACTTATCAGTGAGTGCATATCATGTGTGTTCTTTTGTGATTGGGTTGCCTCGCTCAGGGTGATATTTTCTAGTTCCATTTGCTTAAGAATTACATGAAGTCGTTGTTTCTAATAGCTGGGTAATACTCCATTGTGTAAATGTACAACATTTTCTGTATCCATTCATCTATTGAGGGACGCCTGGGTTGTTTCTAGCTTCTGATTGAACATTTCTTTAGGTACTTCTCAGGAATTTCATATTCCTTAGTTGAGAATTCTTTGTTTAGCTCTGTACCCCATTTTAATAGGGTTATTTGATTCTCTGGAATCTAACTTCTTGACCTCTTTGCATATATTGGGCATTAGCTCTCTATTAGATGTAGGGTTGGTAAAGATCTTTTCCCAATCTGTTGTTTAATGTTTTGTCCTATTGTCAGTGTCCTTTGCCTTACAGAAGTTTTGCAATTTCATGAGGTCCATTTGTCTATTGTGGATCTTAAAGCATAAGCCATTGGTGTTCTGTTCAGGAAATTTTCCCCTGTGCCCATGTATTCGAGGCTCTTCCCATCTTTCTCATCTGTTAGTTTGAGTGTATCTGGCTTTATGTGGAGGTCCTTGATCAACTTGGACTTGAGCTTTGTACAAGGAGGTAAGAATGGATTAATTTGTGCATCCTTTTCCACTGAAGCCCAACCATGCAGTCCAGGTATGGGGGAAGAGATCCAATGTCAGAGAACATATATCAAGACAACCCCACTCCACTTGTTAGGGGATCCCAAATGAAGACCAAACTGTGCATTTGTTGCAAATGTGTAGGGTGCCCTGCATGATTTTTAGTTAGTGGCCCATTCTCTGTGAGCCCTTATGGTCCCAGGCTAGTTGATTCTGTAGGTCTTCTTGTGGTGTCCTTGATACCACCAGCTTGCTCAATTCTATTACCCACTCTTCACAAAGCTCAGCCTGATGTTTAGCTATGGGTCTTTGAATCTGCCTAGATTAGCTGCCAGCTGAAGCATCTCAGGAGACAATTATGCTACGTTCCTCTCTGCAAGAATAGCAGTATCATTAATAGTGTCAGAAGTTAACCCTTTCCCATGGGGTGTGTCTTAAGTTGGGGCAGCTATTGGTATGCTGTTCTCTAAATCTCTGCTCTATCTTTATTTCTGCACATCTTATAGGCAAAACAAATTTGGGGTTGAAGTTTTTGTGGGTGGATTGATGTCTTCATTTCTCCTCTAAAAAATCCTGCCTGAATACAGGAGGTAGCCACTTCAGTCTCTATATCCCTCTCCATTAGGAATCTCAGCTAGGTTCACCCCCCATAGACTCTCCATATCCTCCCCCTCCCAGGCCTCTAGATAGAACCAGAGATGCCCCCCAACAGATTTTCATTCTCACTCCTAGCCCTCTCTCACCCCTCCCCACACCTGAGAGACATCCCTGTTCCCTTTCTCATCCCCTCTAAAGAAATGATCAATGTTACTAGTCATTAGAGAAATGCAAATCTAAATGACCCTGAAATTTCATCTTATACCAGTCAGAATGGCTAAGATAAAAACCTCATGTGACAGCACATGCTGGCAAGAGAAACACTACTTCATTGCTGCTGAGAATGAAACTTGTAAAACTACTTTGGAATCAGTTTGGCAGTTTCTTAGAAAACTAGGAATAGTTCTACCTCAAGACCCAGCTATATCCCTCCTGGACATATACCCAAAAGATGCTCCACCATCACATAAAGACACTTGCTCAACTATGTTTACAACAGCTTTTTTATAATAGCCAAAAGCTGAAAAAAAAAAAACCCTAGATGTCTCTCAACTGAAGATCAGATAAAGAAAATGCAGTACTTCTACACACAAAGGCACACTATACAGCTATCAAAAATAAAGACATCATAAATTTTAAAGGCAAATGAATAAAACTTGAGAATATCACACTGAATGAGGGAACCAAGACCAAGAAAACATGTATGGTATGTTCCCTCTTACAAATTGATGTTAGCCATATATTTAGTCAGGGTAACCACTCTACAATCCATAGACCCAAAACACTGAGTGATAAGGAGGTCCCAAATGAGGGAGTGTGAATCTCACTCAGAAGGAGAAACTAAATAGTCTTCAGAGATGGGTTACGAAAGGGAAGTGGGTATAACAAAGTCTAATTGAATGTAGAATCATCCATTATTTAAAGATAATCTTAATTTTTTTTTCCTAATAAGGGCTAGAGTGATGACTCCAAAGTTAAGAACACTGGCTGCTCTTCTAGAATATCCAGATTCAATTCTAAGCACCCAAACTGTGGCTCCCGACTGTTACTCCACTTCCAGGGAATTTTGCAACTCTCTTTTGTCCTCCATGGGCACCAGTCATACAAAGGGCACTCTACAGGTATAAATGCAAGGAACACACCCATATACATAACATTTTAAAAGATAAAATTAAAAATAAAAACTCCTGAGGATTAGGCCTATGGTGTTTGAACAAATGATAATAGTTTTGTTCATTTTTATTTGATTAACATAATTGTAGTGAATATGCATCAAGGTCAAAGTGTTAAATAAAAGAATTCTACCAAGAAAAAAAAAGAACTCAACCACCTGAAAATGAGAGAAAATACATGATATTTGTTATATATCCTTCTCTGTCTGACTTTTTTTAAAAAAAATATGGTTATGACCAGTTGTATCCATTTCCCATTAAATTACATAATTTTATTTGTCTTTAGGGCGTGTGTGTGTGTGTGTGTGTGTGTGTGCGTCCTAGTTTGTTTTTTGCTGCTGTGATAAAATGCTGAAAAAAGTAACTTGAAGGAACAACTTACAGGTTACAGTACATCATGGAGAAAAGTCAAGGCAGGGTCTCAAGACAAAAAGCTGGAGCAGGGACTGTATCAGAAACCATGGAGAAATGCTGATTGCTAGCTTGCTGTCTAAAATTCATTGAACTTGCTTTCTTTTACAACTGTGGATCACCACCCACAGCCTTCCCTACAGCAGGCTGGACCCTCCCATATCAATCACTAATAAAGAAAATGATTCACAGATATGCTACAGGTCAATCCAATGGAAGCAATTCCTCAACCAAGGTTCTGTCCTCCCAGGAGATGCTAGCTTGTGTCAAGTTGACAAAAGCTAACTAGCACATGTAGTGATTGTTAGTACTACTGCAGTATACCTGATGGGAAGGCATCTCTATAGAACTTTGCCTTATAGACTTTTGGGTCCGTATACTCAGAAGTGATGTAGTTGGTACATAGCATAGTTCTATTTCTAGTGTTTTGAGGAGCTTCCTCATTGATTACCATAGTTCCTAGAACACTTCAGACACATCTTTACCAGAATCTGTTGTTTGTTTTCTGAATCATAATCATTATGACTGGGGAGGGATGGAATCTCACTGAAGTGTTTGTTTTCTGAACGATAACCTTTATGACTGGGGAGGGATGGAATCTCATTGTGGTGGTAATTCTCACTTTCGTTTTGTTTTTTGTTTTTTGTTTTTTGTTTTGTGTGTGTGTGTGTGTGTGTGTGTGTGTGTGTGTGTGTGTGTGTTGGTCATTTAGTTGTACTTTCTCTTCTGATATGTTTCCTATTTATCCCAGTTATTGAGGTGGATGCTTAGTTTACTGAGTTCTTTATATATTCTGGACAGTATTTCTTCATAACCTCTATTAGTTTTTAACATTTCCCGCTGATTTTTTTGTGTGTTTAGTATTATATCTTGGGGTACCCATAGAAAGTTGTCAGGCTTTACTGATAGGTTTTCTTTATGCTTGATTCTTTACTTTTTGAAGATTTCTCATCTGAACATAGATAGGTACAAAACTGATGCCAATGGGTGGATTCAATTTGATCCTTTCATTGATATTTTTCTTTACTTAATGGAATAGACTTTATTTTTTTCCCTCCCCATTTGTTGGTATTTCAGCTAATCTCATCCCTGTTGGGTCCTGGGAGCCTCTTGCTTTCCTGGCATCTAGCACTTGCTGGTAGCTAACCCCATTTCCCCACTCTCCATTGTTTCATACCTCTGTTCAAATTCCTGACCATCTGCATATCATCCCAGTGTCCTCACATCCATGATCCTCCTCCCTTCCCCCTCCCCTCCTCTCTCCTTTCCAATCCATTCCCATCTTCTACCTCCTGTGAGTATTTTGTTCCACCTTCTAAGAAGGACTGAATCATCCACACTTGGTATTCCTTCTTCTTGAGCTTCATATGGTCTGTGAATTGTATTTTCAGTATTCCAAGCTTTTGGGATAATATCCACTGATCAGTAAATGCATATTGGTTTACTTCTTATGGGTGTGTTGCTCATTTTCTCAATACTTCTCAGGTGTCTTCTCATTTCTTTGTTGTAAAGATTTTGCTCTGTCTCTTTCTTTGAATAAGAGGTCACTTTTTCTTTTTGACCTTGTCCTTTGTTAGATCACATGGAGGCAGCTTTCAGCCAGCCATGGTAACTATAAGCATCATGGTTGTTTTGAGACATTGGCCTTCTTACCCAGTACAATGATGCAAATGACTGATCAAAATGATTAAGTAAATTCCCACTTTAGAAATTACATCACAAGGAGGAAAATTTCTTCATATGGCCCTTGATCTGAGTTTAGAGAACTCTAATTTATTCATGTTGATGAGTACTCATTTATGATAAGTTTCATGACACAATGTCAAATGCCCACTAACATAAAATTACTCTAAAGGACCTCAGTAAAAAAGGAATATGAGGATTTCAGTAAGATACTTTCTAGCCAAGAAACTTCACTGAGCTCTTCTAAGACTAGGAACTCATTTGAGAGGTTTGAAATATGAGTGTATCCCATAGAGCTAGACAGAACAATTTGCAAATTCATCTGGAATAAAAAAATCCCAGGATAGATAGAACTATCCTCAAAAATAAAAGGACTTCCAGAGGAATCACTATCCCTGAATGCAAGCAGTATTACAGAGCAATAGTGATAAAAAATGTGTGTTATTGGTACAGAGACAGACAGATAGACCAGTGGAATAGAACTGAAGACCAGAAAAGAACCCACAAACCTATGGTCACATGATTTTTGACAAAGGAGCCAAAACCATCCAATGGAAAAAAAGATAGCATTTTCAGCAAATGGTGCTGGTTCAACTGGAGGTCAGCATGTAGAAGAATGTAGATCGATCCATTCTTATCACCCTGTGCAAAGCTTAAGTCCAAGTGGATCAAGGACCTCCACATCAAACCAGATACACTCAAACTAATAGAAGAAAATGTGGGGAAGAATCTCGAATACATGGGTACAGGAGGAAATTTCCTGAACAAAACACCAATGGCTATGCTCTAAGATCAAGAATCGACAAATGGGATCTCATAAAACTACAAACTTCTGTAAGGCAAAGGACAATGTTGTTAGGACAAAACAGCAACCAAAAGATTGGGAAGAGATCTTTACCAATCCTACAACTGGTAGAGAGCTTATATCTAAAATATACAGAGAACTCACGAAGTTACATTGCAGGGAGTCAAATGAATCTATTGAAAATAGGGTTCAGCAATCACAGAAAAACACACATGATATCCACTCATTGATATGTAGATATTAGCCGAAATGCTTGAATTACCTTAAATGTGAAGAACGCATGAAACTCAAGAAGGATGACCAAAATGCAGATGCTTCACTCCTTCTTTAAAAGGGGAAAAAGAATACCCTTGGGAGGGGATAGGGAGACAAAGTTTAGAACAGAGACTGAAGGAACTCCAATTCAGAGCCTGCCCCACATGTGACCCATACATATAAAAGCCACCAAACTAGATAAGATGGATGAAGGAAAGAAATGCAGGCTGACAGGAACCAAATGTAGATCTCTCCTGAGAGACACAGCCAGAATATGGCAAATACATAGGCAAATGCCAGCAGCAAACCACTGAACTGAGAATGGGACCCCATTTGAAGGAATCAGAGAAGGGGATGAAAGAGCTGAAGGAGCTTGAGACCCCATATGTACAACAATGCCAACCAACTAGAGCTTCCAGGGACTAAGCCACTACCCAAAGACTATACAGGGGCTGACTCTGGACTCCAACTGCATAGGTAGCAATGAATAGCCTAGTTAAGGGCACCAGTGGAAGGGGAAGCCCTTGGTCCTGCCAAGACTGAACCCCCAGTGAACGTGATTGTTGCAGGGAGGGCGGTGATGGGGGGAGGATGGGGAGGGGAACACCCATATAGAAGGGGGGAGGGAGGGGTTAGGGGTATGTTGACCTGGAAACCGGGAAAGGGAATAACAATTGTAATGTAAATAAGAAATACCCAATTTAATAAAGATGAAGAAAAATGGGGTTCAGAGCTAAACAAAGAATTCACAGCTGAGGAATATCGAATGGCTGAGAAGCACCTATGAAATGTTCATTACATCTACACAATGGAATACTACTCAGCTATCAAAAACAATGACTTTATGAAATTCATAGGCAAATGGATGGGACTGGAAAATATCCTGAGTTAGGTAACCCAATCACAGAAAAACACAAATGGTATGTACTCATTGATAAGTGGGATATTAGCCCAAATGCTGGAATGACTCTAGATACACAGAACACATGAAACTCAAGAAGGATGACCAAAATGCGAATATTTCACTCCTTCTTTAAAAGGGGAACAAGAATACACTTGGGAGGGAATAGGGACGCAAAGTTTAGAAGAGAGGCAGAAGGAACACCCATTCAGAGCCTGCCCCACATGTGGCCCATACATATACAGCCACCAAACTAGATAAGATGGATGAAACAAAGAAGTGCAGGCTGACAGGAAACAAATGTAGATCTCTCCTGAGAGACACAGCCAGAATACAGCAAATACAGCAGCAAACCACTGTACTGAGAACGGGACCCCCCGCTGAAGGAATCAGAGAAAGGATTGAAAGAGCTTGAAGGGGTTTGAGACCCCAGATGAACAACAATGCCTACCAACCAGGGCTTCCAGGGACTAAGCCACTACCCAAAGACTATACAGGGACTGGCCCTGGGCTCCAACCACATAGGTAGCAATGAATAGCCTAGTAAGAGCACCAGTGGAAGGAGAAGCCCTTGGCCCTGCCAAGACTGAACCCCCAGTGAAGTGAGAGTTGGGGGGAGGGAGTGATGGGGGGAGGATGGTGAGGGGAACACCCATATAGAAGGCGAAGGAGAGGGGTTAGGGGGATGTTGGCCCGGAAACCAGAAAAGGGAATAACAATCGAAATGTAAACAAGAAATACCCAAGTTAATATAGAGGGAGGAAAAAAAAACCACACAACACAACACAACACAACACAGAATAAACAAATGAAAAAAAAAAAAAAGAAGAAATGTTCAACATCTTTAGTCATAAGGGAAATGCAAATCAAAACAACCCTGAGATTCCACCTCACACCTGTGAGAATGGCTAAGATCAAAAACTCCGCTGTCAAGGATGTGAAGAAAGAGGAACACTCCTCCATGGTTGGTGGGATTGCAGACTGGTACAACCATTCTGGAAATCAGTCTAGAGGTTCCTCAGAAAATTGGATATTGCACTACCTGAGGACCCAGCTATACCTCTCTTGGGCATATGCCCAAAAGTTGCCCCAACATATAACAAAGACACATGCTCCACTATGTTCATAGCAGCCGTATTTATAATAGCCAGAAGCTTGAAAGAACCCAGATGCCCTTCGTAGAGGAATGGATACAGAAAATGTGGTACATCTACATAATGGAATGCTACTCTGCTATCAAAAACAATGACTTTATGAAATTCATAGGCAAATGGATGGAACTGGAAAATATCATCCGGAGTGAGGTAACCCAATCACAGAAAAACACACATGGTATGCACTCATTGATAAATGGATATTAGCCCAAATGCTCAAATTGCCCTAGATGCACAGAACACATGAAACTCAAGAAGGATGACCAAAATGCGAATGCTTCACTCCTTCTTTAAAAAGGGAACAAGAATACCGTTAGGAAGGGATAGGGAGGCAAAGTCTAGAACAGAGACTGAAGGAATGCCCATTCAGAGCCTGCCCCACATGTGGCCCATACATATACAGCCACCAAACTAGATAAGATGGATGAAACAAAGAGGTGCAGGCTGGCCAGAACTGGATGTATATGTCTCCTGAGAGACACAACCGAAATATGGCAAATACATAGGTGAATGCCAGCAGCAAACCACTGAACTGAGAACATGACCCATGTTGAAGGAATCAGAGAAAGGACTGAAAGAGCTGAGGGGGCTTGAGATCCCCATATGAACAACAATGCCAACCAACCAGAGCTTTCAAAGACTAAGCCACTACCCAAAGACTATACATGGACTGACCCTGGGCTCCAACTGCATAGGTAGCAATGAATAGCCTAGTAAGAGCACCAGTGGAAGGGGAAGCCCTTGGTCCTGCCAAGACTGAACCCCCAGTGAACGGGATTGTAGGGGGGAGGGTGGTAATGGGGGAAGTATGGGGAGGGGAACACCCATATAGAATGGGAGGGGGAGGGGCTAGGGGGATATTGGCCTGGAAACTTGGAAAGGGAATAACAATTGAAATGTAAATAAGAAATAGCCAATGTAATAAAGATGGGAAAAAAGAAATATGAGTGTAAATCCTAAAGTCATAACTAGAATAATAAGAAGGTCCTGAGTTCTATTTGAATAGTGAGAGGATGTAATAAGAGAAGAATGAAAGTAGACATCATGTACACATTTCCTTCATCCTCCAATCAAATTGGGATAATGTTGAAATTAACTTCCCCTTGTACTCAAAATATTTAAGTGATTATATTTAGAAATGATAATTAACTATGAAGTTATAGGTTAAATTAGAGAAAAAATTGATTATGAACAAAGAAAGAATAAAAATTCTAAAAGGCCATTTATCCCCTCTTAAGGTTGTTAGGCCAAATTCTATTTGTGGGATCAACATCAATATGATATCATATAGTTGTCATGGACCCAAATATTATTCAATAAATAGTTTCTCTTCTTGAGTGTTTCTTACAAAAATCATGGTCCTAAATCTACTTCTTTTTCCTTGAAACAAGGTTTCTCTGTGTAAACTTGTCTGTCCAAAACTCACTCTGCAGACCAGGATAGCCTCAAACTCAAGATCCACCTTCTTCTTCCAATAGCTGGGATTAAAAGTGTATGCCACCATGTCTAACAAAACTCGAATATTTTGATTAAGTTTTGAAATGTTCCATGTTCTGAACAGTCACATCTTTGAAAATAACCACACTAAGTACTGTAGAGTGAAACTCAGAAAATATAATAAGTATGACATAGTATCTAGTATTGAACATGGACAGAAAACAGGTATAAATTTAAAAAATTCAGATGAGTTAAATCTGAATAAACTGGAGTTTAGAGTAAGTAATGTTGGTATCCTACAGGCTGGAAAGTGTACAAGGCAGATGAGTAATGATAATGTCAGGGGAATCTAAGCTTAGGTAAAAGGGATAAGGAGACTGTACCACCTTTTAATGCCTAGGAATCTGAAATAATTTACAGAGAAGACTTAAAAGATTAATAAGTAAAGGAATTAACATCTAGCTAAATATTATTAAAATTTGGATTAAAAACTAATGAGCATTTGTTAAAATTCAGTATTCAATCCACATGAAAAACACATGGAAAATAATATATGTGGTCATATCAATAATAAAACAGTTGGATAACACAAGGAAATGTGACCTGGAATGACAAGTGAGAGCCAAATCTGTCAACACAGAATCAGTGTTTGGACAGTCCATGTGTTACTTTAAACAACATGGAGCAAATACTCAGGATTCTAGAAGCTGAGATTTACTTAAACAAGGAAACGCACAGTCTATTTATAACTGGTTTTGAAACACAAAACTCTATGATCTATTTTAAGTATATTGGTTTTCTGAAACTGCACTCTTCACAGAATCTTTCGACTGAAAGGAATTTTTCTCCCTTCTCTGATTCAGGTCCTGGGTTATTGCCAACTTCTATCTCTTGGCAGTTCCTCCTTTAGCACTCTCATACAGCTATGTATTCCCTCCTCTATCTCAACTCTATTCCAAAGCAGCAGTGAAACCCTTCTCAGGAACATGCATGAGGTGGTTGCACTTCTGCCTCAGAGACTTTCTTTAAACTAAGACACTGGCAGCACTAGCAGCCCAATCCAGCAGCCCTTCCTTCAAGATTTTGATCATTCTTCTGATTTAAGATTCAATAATTCTGATCCTTTCTCTTCATTTTACTGCCTCTAGGTGCACATTCCTCTTACTGCCTTCCTAAAATGCTAGTTCTGTTGTTATAGATTTACTTCTCTTTTAAATATATACTCAACACTTGTTAAAAGCCAATCACATCAGAAATTTTGTGTTATTTTATTTGAAACATAATTGGTTTTTATTTGTGATTCTATAATTAGGAAATACCTCATTGTGTAAAGTGCAGTGAGTGATCTGATGATCCTAACAGGGAAAGTTAGCTCCATGAGCAGAAAAATACAGACTAGAATATGAATTAAAGAAGAAGAGCAAATTTGGGAAGAGGATGATTCCTTATTACATTCACTCTACATTTTCCTTTCCATCTCTCTGTTTTTGTTCTGTTTTGCTTAGAAGTTGAACTGCTTAGAAATTGTTTGATTATGAAAGGCTCCTTTAGCACTGTGAGCCCTTTCAGGTCTGGTCTTTGCTGCTGTAAACTTGTCTAAAACAATGGTTTTTCATGAAGATTATTCAGCATAGTATTATATATAGTCAACAGTTCTTTGTATTAACATTTCTCTTTTTGAAAAAGATGGGATTTTGACTCCTTCAAGAAGCTAATCTAGCAAATAAATGGTTGGCAAACAAGAGGCTAAGGGGACATAAAATAAATAATCATAATAGTAATAAAAACAGATGAAGTAGAAACTACAAAAAAATTTAAATTTGAAAAAAAATCTCAAAATTGGAAAATGCAATGTCAGATGGGTTCATCTAGGAAAGGCTATAGCAAGCGAGTTTTCTGAAGATTATCTACCATTTTGCATGGCTACAGTGGGTGACTTCTGTGAATGTAGATTTAGAAACTTCATCCCAGGATTGCTTCTTGCTGCTGATATGCCTTTCCTGTCACTATTAAATAGCCTAATGATTCCTTAGGCATTCATTCACGCTACTGGACAGATGTCCTGCAGAATCAATATAAAGATGTACTTTCATATAGTAATGCTTGTGTAGATGAATTCATAATTTCATAATTACTAATAATGATTTTATAGATTTCCTAAATTTATACAAGTAGTTGCACATGCCCTGTAGAATAAAAACTGCAAACAGAGCTCTGTAAACCTTCACATGTCATGGGCTAACTGCACTAGGAAAAGAAAGCAGGCTTGGAACAAACTTACAATGAAAGAACTGTTCTTTCTAGGTTAGAAACAAGTCCACTATCTGGTAACTAAAGGTCATAAACTGAGAATGGATAATTTTTGTAGGTGCAAGGACTGAAAATAATATATTGACTAGGCTATCTATGCAAGACTTCAAAATAATGAGACACAAGGCAGATGATTTCTCTTGATAAAACTATGAAACTTATGATATAAAAGTTATTGCTTTAAAATATGATAAATTATAGAGTTAATAACAGACAATTAATGTTTAATCAAGTACTAATCATAATGAAAAGACATGTAAACAATTATGCTGTAACTCCTTATCCATTTAAGGCATGAATTATTGCCATAAACTTGCTATGAACTTATGAAGTTAAGAGTGCTTAGAAAACCATGAGTTTAGTTATCCTGAGAAAGTATAAATACAAAATGACAACTAAAGAGATGATTTAAGCCTCCTCTGCTTAATTCAGTAAGTATGTCTCTGGATGTGCCTGAACTTACTCTCTTTTACTTGTTATTTATTTGTTTGTGTGTTTGTTTGTTTGTTTGTTTTCTCTACTGCTCACAAAGAGTTAAAAAAAAAACTCCAAGCCTCTTGCCAGGTCAGCAAGGGGCCCTTGAGCCAGAAAGAATAGTCCTAGTAACTAAACTATTTTTTTAATCTTCTGCCACTATCAGCAGGAGTTGATTGTCAAAAGTCAGTGGGTTTTGGCCACAGAATAAGAAAGAGTTGAAGAAAGAGAAAATTTACCAAAAGTAAGTAATTTTTGCCATCAGATTCACCAATGCCACTTTTCTCTGCCTTCCCCAGGAAACCTCTGATGCCAGGCTGGGCACCAGCAATACAAATAAATAACATTCACACACTGATTTTTATGAACAGATTCTAAACAATTTCCATTATTTCTTTCATCATTGTACCAAGGTAACATCATTGGTGAAGAATGGCATGCATAAACTTTAATTATCAGGAATGTATGCTTTTAGACACATTTTTTATTTTATGTATATGTGTGCTTTTTCTATAAGTATGTGTGTGTACTACATGCATGTTGGTTCTGGCAGAGTCTGGAACATGATTAGAGCCATTGAAACTAGAATTGCAGATAATTGTGAGCCTCGATGTGGGTGCTAGGAACCAAATTTGGTCCTCTGTTAAAAGTGTTCTAAATCACTGAACAATCTTTATGTCCCATCAAGTCTCTTAAAGGCACTATTTAGTAGTTGGTAATTTCACTCTACTTTTGGGGAAAGCAAGTAAGGACAAATCTTATGTTAGTACGTGAACCATTCTAAATAAATATAACATAGTATATAGAGCAATATTCTTCTGAAATACGATTTGTGTGCTCACATGTCTTCAATATGTTTAAGAAATTTTATTGTAATTAACGAACTGACTGCATAGTCTTCTCATTGCTACCTTCATCTCTTTGTTCCTAAGTGTATAAATCACTGGATTTAGAAAAGGAGTAATAACTGCATCAAAGATGGCAAGAAATTTATCCAGATGTGATGTTGGAAATGGCCATGTGTAGAAGAAGATTAAGGGTCCAAAGAACAAAACTACCACCATGACATGAGCTGACAGAGTGGAGAGAGCCTTACATAAACTACCCAAAGATTTCTTTTGAACAGTCACCAAAATAAATATGTAAGAGATGATCAGGATTAAAAAGGAGGCCACAGAAATAAATCCACTGTTAGCAGTAACCATAAACCCTAAAGTATATGTGTCCACACAAGCAAGTTTAATAAACCGAGGAAGGTCACAGAAAAAGCTGTCTAACTCATTAGGGCCACAGAAGGGCAAGTCTACCACAAAACTCAGCTGAGTCACTGAATGAATGAAGCCAATAATCCAAGAAGCAACCAAAATCAAAATGCACTTTTGTGGGCTCATGATGATCAGGTAGTGCAGAGGCTTACATATGGCAACATAACGGTCAAATGCCATGGCTATGAGCAGCACCATCTCAGTGCCACCTACTGCATGAATAAAAAAGATCTGAGTGATGCAACCCCTAAAGGAGATGGTTTTGTGCTTTCTCAGAAGGTCATAAATCATCTTTGGTGTTGTGGAGGAGCAAAATATCAAGTCAATGATGGAAAGATTGGCTAAGAGGAAGTACATAGGGGACTGTAATTGAGGGTCAGAGGTTACAGTTAGCACAATAAGAAAATTTCCCAACAGACTTGCCACATAGAATATACAGGAAAAGAAGAAGAGAAATAACTGGATTGCCCATGAGTTGGAGAGTCCCAGGAACACAAACTCAGACACCACAGAGCAGTTTGCTTCACCCATTGCGTCCAGTGAAAACCCTTGTGCTTTCTGAAAGAGGAGAATAATGAGAAACTCTGAGTTAGGACAATAGCATTTAGTTGACAAAGTCACATAAAAGACTAGCATGCCTTTGGAGATAATTTAAGGAAAATATCAATTATTTGTCTACCAGGAAATGCCAAGAGCAAAAGATTCTTCAAAGGAGAATCCATCCATTGGTGTCATAGAGAATACTATGCATTAAGCCTGAAATCATATATATAGCATTATATAGATTGAGCATGTTATATTTATGTATTTGAGAAGATAGATGGATGGATGGAGAGATGATAGATAGATGATAGATAGATAGATAGATAGATAGATAGATAGATAGATAGATAGATAATAGATAGATAGATGATAGATAGATAGATAGATAGATAGATAGATAGATAGATAGATAGATAGATGTATGGATTATAGATGTAACAACAATTACAGAAAAAGACACATGAATTTGAGACAAAGTATGGGAGAATACATAGATGTAACTATAAAATGTAAAAAAAAAGCAATAAAAATAAAAAAGGTAAAAGCATGCTTTATCCAGGACAAATAAAAATAATTCATATTTCTCTTATATATCTTTTGACCAAAATATACCAAATTACCTTTTTCATTTACTTGGATAAATATAATTGCTATGTTTTTAAAATAGTTTTATAGGAATATCTTTCTTAATACTCTGAGCTAAAAGGGTTTCTGTGTGTTAAATGTGAAATTCGTAATTGACCATGATTTTCAAAATTTGGATATATATTTTTTTCATAGTAGCCTATATACATATTTTAGGTCCAGAGATGGACGTTTCTCTCTTCTATAAACTGAGATGACAAGGTGATAAATGAAGGCAGAGGATGCATGTTTATCACATTCGCTGTGTGTTTTAGAGAAGTTAAGAAAAGCGTGGACACTGTGGAGCAGATTCTGTGGAGCAGATGCTCAGTGGAGAGAAAAACTGGAAACTCTCAATGAAAGAGGCAAGAGGAACAAGAGCAATGCGCTGTAAATCCCCATGAAGGCCAAGTGAGAGCAAGTGTGTAAAGGACACTTGAGGGACCAGTCTCCTTGAAAGTGAAGATTCCTAAGCTCATTCACAGTTAAATTCAATCCACACCAAATATCAACATAACAGCCTATTCTCATTAGTTGTATAGGAGCTTAAACATTTGACAAGACACAAGGTTTGGGTGTGGATGGAGAGGCAGGGGAGGATCACGCCTTACAGCAGAAGAACCAAGTGGTTAAGTTTGAAATGCTTTCTTGGTTTTTGCATAGGCATTTGTTCTGAATCAGCTGTTCTACATCTAAGATTCAAAATTCTTGAGTACATTCACATGTGTATTCATGTGACCAAGGTGGACAAAGAAGGAACATTTCTTTGCTATTTTGACCAAAGCATTGTTTTAAGCTCAATGGCTTGAAAATGCTTTCAGTGTGTTACCTAGAATGCTAGGGAAATAGCATGTCTTAGATTAATGTTGCTTTTAATCTTTCAAGTTGGCAAAAGTTGACAAGTTTGTAAAAGTCTGGGGAGTAGGCATGGATATTGTTCTGACTGTCCAGTTAGTCAGTGCTCTGCCTATACTTCAACTTTGTTCCCCTAGCTTCAAATTTTCTATTATTTCACATAATGGCTGCTTTTAAAAGGAATAGTGGTTTGAATCTGATCTTTCATCAAAAACAGATTGAAGCTGTATATAACTAAAGATAGTGTATTAGTAAGAATACAGACCTCAGTTTCACTGTGTCTTTGCAGTACCCTACATCTCAGAATTGTGCTCACCTCAAAGCAAAACTCTCTGCGCACACTTCCACTGATAAGTGTAAAACACAACAGAAGGACATGCCTCAGAGACTCTCTATGTGTCAGTACCCTCCCTTCTGTGCTCAGGGCTGCCTTTCCTTCCCTAGGCCAAGATAAATAGAAAATAAATTTTAAATCATCTGAACTTACCATCAATGGAGAAGGCTGGTATTCTTAGAGTTTTTGTTAAAATTGCAAATCAACGTTTGAATTTCTTCAGGAAAAGACTGGCTATTCTCTTCTGGACAAATGTTTTATTTTGTTCTCTCTCAACTATCAATAAAGTTGAATTGAATTAGAGTTTCTGGATAGTACTAAAAATACCTTAGAAAGAGTTTAATATGATCATTACACATTTTTCCACTGTTTCTTCCTCCGGAGATGGACAGAGAGAGCTTAGGACATCATTCAGTGTCCTAGAATTTGTGTGGAGAGGCCATTAGAGCTACATGGTTCAAAATAAGAGCCCTCATACTGTCCTAAGAATAGACCAGGAGACTCCTATCACCTCAGTGAAACTTTGATAAAAGTCTGTGATGTTCTTTTAAATTCTAAACTAAGGAAACAAAGGTTAAAGGTGAGCAATGACTCTGCTTAAACCACAGAACAGAACAAGTTGTTGGCAAATCTGGAATGAGCATGTTTCAGACTCTACCTCACCACTCCAGGTTGTGTTCATTCTACATACTTATTTTGCTCTGATTATTCTATGCTTTGTATCCTGTCAGTGGTCCAAGGAATCCCAACATATCACTTGGATGAACTCGTAATAAGAAAGGATGTTAAAGATTTCAACACAAAGAAATGATAATTGTTTAATTCATTCTTTGCTAATTATCCAAATTTGATTATAAAATGAGTATATATCTTGACAGCAAATTGTATACCTCTAAATTTGCACACTTACCATTCAGTATGTATGAAACCTAATTTCTTCATCATTGTCCAAAATTTTTATTTTCCCTTCTGACTATATATATTCTCACTCTTACTTTATTCCTTTTGTTCATGAAAACGCCACTGAACCCTGCTGAATATATCATGACTTTGCTCAGTCCAATGACTTATATACTATAGTTGATGGTAACATGTTTCAATTTCCACATTGAATTCATTTCTTCTTGTTGGTTTGGTTGTTCCTATATTGTATGAGTTTCCACTTGAAATTCTTATTTTCCTCAAAGATAGTTTCTATCAGAGGATTAGAGAGGGGTATAAGGAGGAGAGATAAATGGATCAAAAAGAACAAAGTACAGCACACACACACACACACCAACACACACACACACACACACACACATACACAAGAACACACATCAATATGAACTTTTCACTCTGTGTGCTAACTAGAGAAAACAATGAAACATCAGCTTCCATCCATCTAGCCCACCTGCATCAGTGTTGGAACGGTCAGGAGTTAGACAACCACCCAAGCCAGCTGAGCTCTAGCCCATTCCATGGCTTGACAGGGAAAGTCAGTGTAACCTCCACAGAGGGAAAGGCAGCTGATCACAACACTGGAAAGTTACTTCAGTACTGACGGAGAATTCTGAGATTGCCATTCTGAGTCTAGTAGGCCAAGGGAATTGTTTCCAAGAAGCACTGACGTTTGGCCAGAGCCAAAGGGGAAGTGTGGTAATGGGTCACTTGTGGGGAAAGAAGAGAGATGAGAGATTTAGTGATCAGTATTTAGTTTACTGAAGATCACACAGTTTTACATGATCTAAATCCCTTTGCCCTATTGATTTCTTATTTATAAGAAAAGAAATTCCATAAAAATGAACAAATATACTTTCCAAAAGTGAAAATGTAATTTATCATTTTCATAAGAAGGTAGGAATGGAAAGATAAAAGGAATAAAATGCCCTTTAATGTTGACTCTAGAATATAATCCATGTCCCTTGATAAAGGTTAAACTAATTAGAGGTAATAAGAGGTAAAGAAGTTTGATCAACACTGAGCCAATTTTTATTGATTATGTGATACGGAGAGAAAAACAGAAGTCAATAAAATTAGCTCAAATTCATAAATTCAAAGAGCTGGGAAACCAATAAAAAGGAAAGTGGTTTATACTTTGACATTTTATAGAATAAGGTTTTATCCTTTAAAAATCAATAAAATATAAATTTAGAAGTAAAATATGTTACTTTTCCTAAAGACTTTATGTAAAAGGCCATTTGTAAACTATAATTATGCAGTGTATCATTTTCCATTGGCGATTAAAATAGTACCTTAAATTAATAGTAGTTTAGTTGTGCAGAAGTCTAAAGTGCAGGCTAGGAAGCTGAGTCACTTTTCTGGTCTCAACTAGAATTCCTCAGAAGTATATAACCAAGGCATGCTCCATCACTTGCTCGACTTTGTTCATAGCAGCATTATTTGCAATAGATAGAAGCTAGAGACAACCTAGATGCCCCTCCACTGAAGAATGGATAAAGAAAAGGAGGTTCGTTTACACAATGGAATACTACTTAGCTACTATAAACAATGGCTTCATGATATTTGTAGGTAAATGGATGGAACTAGAAAAGATAATGTGATGTAACCCAGACCCAGAAAGACAAACATGGTATGCACTCCCTTATAAGTAGATATTAATAGTAAAGTACAAGACAACCATGACCCAAAGACAGTAAGTAACAAGGGGAAATCAAATAGGCATGGGAAGACATGTCGATGAAGAGAGGGAGCTGGGTGGGAAAGGAGTTGGGAAGGGGTGCAGGAGGTATCAAGTAGTAAGAGGACAGAGAGAGAGTGTGTGCAGGGAAAGAGAACTGGAATTGGTGTTGGGTCATCTCTGGGACAAGCTAGAAACCTATGACAGTGTAAACTCTCAAGAATCTATGAGAGTCACCATAGCTTAAACTTCTAGCAGTGGGGGATATAAAGCCTGAAATGGTCATTTCCTGTTACCAGAAAAGACTTTCAATGGAGGGACTGGGACACATACACAGCCACAAAAATCATAGAGCTACAATTTCTCCTACCAACAAGATTGTGCACGAATAAAGAAATTTCATGAATGGCCAACCAAAATCTGGCCCAGAGTGAGACTCATGCCATGAGAGAGAACCCACTGCTGACACTATCAAGACACTTCCAGAATGGTGCCTAGCATAACTGTAATCTAAGAGACTTTGAGCAGCAATTGATGTAATCAGATGCAGAGATGCACAGCCAAACATTAGACAGAGATTGTAAAATTCTATGGTAGTGGGAGATGACACATTGAAGGAGCCAGAGAGGTCAAGGATACCATAAAAAACACAGAATTAAATAATCTGGGCTTATACGAGCCCACAGACCTATCAAACAAAGAGCATACATGGGACAAAACCTAGGCCCTTGGCACATATATAACAGTTGTGAAACTCAGTCTTTGTGTAGGAATTCTAACAGCAGGAACAAGAGCTGTACCTGACTCCACTGCCCCAATTTAGATTCCTTTCATGTAACAGGGCTGACTTGCCTAGCCATAATAGAAGATACACCTAGTCCTACTGCTACTTGACATGCCAAGGCAGGTTTATATCTATGGAAGGTCTATATTTTTCTGAGCCAGGTAACCCAATCACAAAGGAACACACATGATATGCTTTCACTGATAATTGGATATTACTCCAAAATCTCAGAATACCCAAGATAAAATTCACAGACCATATGAAGCTCAAGAAGAAGGATGGCCAAAGTGTGGATGCTTCAGTCCTTCTTAGAAGGTGGAGCAAAAATACTCACAGAAGGAAATATGGAGACTGTGTACAGCAGAGACTGAAGGAAAGACCATCCAGAGACTGCCCCACCTGGAGATATATCCCATATACAGTCACAAAAACCAGACACTATTGTGGATACCAAGAAGTTCATGCTGACAGGAGACTGATAGAGCTGTGTCCTGAGAGACTATTCCAGAGCCTGACAAATATAGTGGCAGATGCTCACAGCCAACCTTGTACTGAAAGCAGGGTCCCCAATGGAGAAGTTAGGAAAAGGACTGAAGTAGCTGAAGGAGTTTGCGGTCCCATAAGAAGAACACAATATTAACCAGCCAGACCTCGCAGACCTCCCAGGGACTAAACCCCCATCCCAAGAGAACACAGGGATGAATCTATGGCTCCATCCGCATATGTAGCAGAGAATGGCTTTGTAGGGCATCAATGAGAGGAGAGACTCTATGTACTGTCAAGGCTCAATGCCCCAGTGTAGGGGAATTTCAGGGCTAGAAAGTAGGAGGGAGTGGGTGGGGGAGCACCCTTAGAAGCAGGGGGAGGGGAGATGAGATAGCATGTTTCTGGAAGGGAAACCAGGAAAGGAAATAACATTTGAAATGTAAATTTAAAAATATTCAATTAAAGATTTAAAAAAACTAAATAATGATTTTTAAAATGTGTATACAGAATCAGCAAGGATTAATGATATACACTCATTCCAAAAGAGAATTAAATGATCCAGGTTTACAATGAGATTTCTTTTACCATCAGCAGGGAAAGAAGAAGGAGAATAAGGGAACCAAGTAAGGTGAGAAAAGTTCATCTAGATAGGCTTCCTCCTGGTCCTCTGTGTGCTCCAGAACAAGACTTAGTCCGTATAATAGAGTCTAGATCCTAGTCCAAAGAATCCAAAAAGCCCAAATCCACTACTAACAGTTGATGCAAAAATGAGAGCAAATTAGTTTCTCCAATTGGGTGGAGGAAAACAGGAAAGCAGTTTACAGAGCATGTGACTATAAGGGACCAAATACTGACAGGAAACAAAGAGCTTTTGTTGATTCTTTATATAGTATTTCTTTTTGTTTCTACTTGGTTGATTTCAGCCCTGAGTTTGATTATTTCCTGCCTTCTACTCCTCCTGGGTGTATTTGCTTCTTTTTGTTCTAGGTCTTTCAGGTATGCTGTCAAGCTGCTAATGTATGGTCTCTCCAGTTTCTTTTTGGAGGCACTCAGAGCTATGAGTTTTCCTCTTAGCACAGCTTTCATTGTGTCCCACAAGTATGGATATGTTGTGCCTTCACTTTCAACAAATTCTAAAAAGTCTATAATTTCTTTATTTCTTCCTTGACCAACAACTTATCATCGAGTAAAAGCATTGTTCAGCTTCCATGTATATATGGGCTTTCTGCCGTTTTTTTTTTTTTGTTTTTTTTTGTTTTTTTTTTTTTTGTTTTTTTTTTTTTTTTTTTTTTTTTAACCTCTGCACTAGGTTCCTGTGAGCAAGCACCTATTGGCAGCAGCCACAGTGTTGGGTGTGGTGTCTGCGGACAGGATGGATCCCCAAGTGGGTCAATCCCCAGTTGTCCCCAGTTGTCCCTTCCTTCAGTCTCTGTTCCATTTTTGTCCCTGTGCTCTTTTGTGTCTGAGTTGTCAAACTCAGGATATTTAAGAATTTCATGACCTCATTGTTTTTAATCTCTGCATAGTACTCCATTTTGTAAATTTACCACATTTTCTGTATCCATTCTTCTGTTGGGGGACATCTGGGCTGTTTCCAGCTTCTGGCTATTATAAATAAGGCCAACAGAGGTCCATACTGAACCATGTATCCTTGTTATGTGTTGAAGCATCTTTTGGGTATGCCCAGGAATGGTATAGCTAGGTCCTCAGGTAGAACTTTTTCCAATCTTCTTCTCAGGAACCACCAGACTGATTTCCAGTTTTCAGTCCTACAAGCAATGGAGGAGTGTTCCTCTTTCTCCACATCCTTGTCAGCATCTGCTATCACCTGAGTTTTTGATCTTAGCAATCTGATTGGTGTGAGGTGGAATCTCAGGGTCATTTTGATTTGCATTTCCCTGATGACTGAGGATGTTGAACATTTCTAGTTAGTTAGTTAGTTAGTTAGTTAGTTAGTTAGTTAGTTAGTTAGTTAGTTAGTTTTACACTCCAGATATTATTCCCCTCTTGGTCTACCCTCTGACTATTCACATCTCATACCTCCTCCCAGCCCCCTGGCCCCCTGTCTCCGAGAGGATGTCCCCACCCCACACACCCACTTACCCCATCCCCCACCCACCCCACACATCCCATCAAACTTCTAAACTCCCTGGGGCCTCTAGTCTATTGAGGGTTAGATGCATATTCTCTGACTAAACCCAGGCCTGGGAGTCTTCTGCTGTATCTGTGTTGGGGGCCTCATATCAGCTGGTGTATGCTGACTGGTTGGTGATCCAGTGTCTAAGAGATCTCTGGGGTCCAGGTTAATTGAGACTGCTGGTCCTTCTACAGGGTCTCCCTCCTTCTCAGGTTCTTCCAGCTTTTGCCTAATTCAACCAGAGGGGTTAACAGCTTCCATATTGGTTAGGTGAACAAGTCTGCATCTGACTCTTTTATCTGCTTGTTGAGTTTTTTGAAGGGCAGTCATGATAGGTCCCTTTTTCTGAGCACCCTGTAGCCTCAGTAATGGGGTCAGGTCTTGGGACCTTCCCTTGAGCTGGATCCCACTTTGAGCCTGTTAATGGTCCTTCTTTTCCTCAGGGTCTTCTCCATTTCCATCACTGAAGTTATTTCAGACAGGAAAAATTATGGGTCAGAATTTTGACTGTTGAATAACAACCCCATCTCTTATTTGATGCCCTGTCTTTCTGCTGGAGGTGGGCTCAAAAAGTCCCCTCTCCCCACTGTAGGGCATTCCATCAAGGGTCCCCCTTTGAGTCCTGAAAGTCTCTCACCTCCCAGGTCTCTGGTACATTCTGGAGGGTCCTCCTAACCTCCTTCCTCCTGAGGTCACCCGTTTCCATTCTTTCTGCTGGCCCTCAGGGCCTCAGCCCTTTTTTCCTACCCAATACCAGATCATGTTCCCCTCTCCCCCAACCCACCTCATCTTTCACTCCCAGGTCCCTCCCGCCCCCCTTGTGGTTGCTTTCTTCTCACTCCCAAGTGGGACTGAGGCATCCTCACTTGGGACGTTCAGCTTGTTGAAATTTTAAGTTCTGTGGACTGTATCTTGGCCATTCTGTATTTGCGCTTTTTTGTTTGTTTGTCTTTTTCTTTGTTTTCTTTTATTTTGGCTAATACCCACTTATTAGTGAGAACATACCAGGCATTTCCTTTTGGGTCTCACATGGGATGATATTTTCTAGTTCCATCCATTTGCCTGAAAATCTCAGGATGTCCTCATTCTTAATAGCTGAATAGTATTCCATTGTGCAAATAAACCACACGTTCTGTATCCATTCTTATGTCCTAGCATATCTGGGTTGTTTCTAGCTTCTGGCTTGTCATAAATAAGGCATGAAAATAGTGAACTTCATGCCCCTTTTCACACCATGGAGGAGTGTTCCTCTTTCTCCATACCCTCGCCAAACCTTGAGGTTTTGATCTTAGCCATTCTGATTGGTGTAAGGTGGAGTCTCAGGGTCATTTTGATTTGCATTTCTCTGATCACTAAGCCTTTGAACACTTCTTTATATGCTTCTCAGTCATTCAAGATTCCTCTGTTGCAAATTCTCAGTTTAGTTCTATACCCCATTTTTTGATTGGGTTGTTTGGTTTTTTGGTGGTAAGCTTTTTGAATTCTTTATAAATTTTGGATATTAGTCCTTTATCAGATGTGGAGTTAGTGAAGATTTTTTTCCCAATCTGCAGGCTGCTGATTTGTCTTATTGACTATGTTCTTTGCCTTACAGAAGTTTTCCAGTTTTATGAGGTCCCATTTATCAATTCTTGATCTTGGAGTGTGAGCCACTCTATTTAGGAAATTTCCCCCTGTGCCAATGAGTTCAGGTTCTTTCCCAATTTCTCTTCCTTTAGACTGAGTGTTTCTGGTTTTATGTTGAGGTCCTTGAACCACTTGGACTTGAGCTTTGTACAAGGAAATAAGAATGGATTGATGTTCATTCCTTTACCTGCAGACCACCAGTTGAATCAGCACTACTTGTTGAAAATGCTGTCTTTTTTCCAATGAATAGTCTTAGTGCCTTTGTCAAAAACCAAGTGATCATAGGGGTGTGTGGGTTTATTTCTGGGTCTTCAATTTTTTTTCCATTGATCCACTTGCCTGTCTCTGTACCAATGCCATGCAGTTTTTATCACTATTGATCTATAGTATAGCTTCAGGCCATGGGTAGTGATTCCCCCAGAAGTTCTGTTATTGTTGAAAATAGTTTGTGCTATCCTGGGTTTTTTGTTATTTCAAATATATTTGCAAATTGATCTTTCTAACTCTATGAAGAATTGAGTTGGAATTTTGATGGGGATCGCATTGAATCTCTAGATTGCTTTTGGTAAGATGGCCATTTTAATCATATTAATCCTGCTAATCCACGAGCATGGGAATTCTTTCCATCTTCTGAGGTCTCCCTTGATTTCTTTCTTCAGGGATTTGAAGTTCTTGTCATACAGATCTTTCACTTGTTTGGTTAGAGTCACACCAAGTTCTTTAATATTATTTGTGACTATTATGAAGAGTGTTGTTTCCCTAATTTCTTTCTCAGCCCTTTTATTCATTAAGTAGAGGAAGGCTATTGATGTGTTAGAGTTAATTTTATATCCACCAAGTTTGAGGAAGTTGTTTATCAGGTGTAAGAGCTCTCTGGTAGAGTTTCTGGGTTTGCTTATATATATATCATCTGCAAATAGTGATTTCATGACTTCCTCCCTCCCAATTTGTATCCCTTTGATCTCTTTCATTGTCTAATTGCTCTGGCTACAACTTTGAGTACTATTTTGAATAGGTAAGGAGAGAGTGGCAGCCTTATCTTATTCCTGATTTTAATGGTATTGCTTTGAGTTTCTTTCCATTTAGTTTAATGCTGGCTATTGGTTTAATGTATATTGCTTTTACTATGTTTAGGTATGGGCCCTGAATTCCTGTTCTTTCCAATACTTTTAAGATGAATGGCAGATGTATTTTGTCAAAGGCTTTTTCAGAATCTGTTGAGATGATCATCTATTGAGATGAGTTTGTTTATATAGTGGATTGCATTGACAGAACCATCCCTGTATTCCTGGGATGAAGCCTATACATGATCATGATGGATGATCATTTTGATGTGTTCTTGGATATGTTTTGTGAGAATCTTTTTGGATATTTTTGCATAAATATTCATAAGGAAAATTGGTCTGAAGTTCTCTTTCTTTCTTTTGTGTGGTTTAGGTATAAGCATAATTGTGGCTTCAAAGAAGGAATTGGGAAGTGCTCCTCCTGTTTCTATTTTTGTGGAATAGTTTGGACAGCATCGGATTTAGGTCTTCTATGAAAGTCTGATAGAATTCTGCACTAAACCCATCTTGTCCTGGGCTGGTTTTGGTTGGGATACTTTTAATAACTGCTTCTATTTCATTAAAAGTTATGGAACTTTTAAAATGTTTTATTTAATCTTGATTCAACTTTGGTACCTGATATCTGTATAGAAAATTGTCTATTTCCTCTAAATTTTCTAGATTTGTTGAATATAGGCCTTTGTAATAAAATGTGATGATTTTTTAAATTTCCTCAGATTCTGTTGTTATGTCCCCCTTTTCCTTTCTTATTTTGTTAATTTGGATACACTCTTTGTGCCCTCTGTTTAGTCTGGCTAAGGGTTTTTCTGCCTTGTTGATTTTCTCAAAGAACCAACTCCTGGTTTTGTTGATTCTTTGTATAGTTCTTTTTGTTTTTACTTGGTTGATTTTGGCCCTGAGCCTGATTATTTCCTGCCATCTACTCCTCTTCAGTTTATTTGCTTCTTTTTGTTCTAGAGCTTTTAGGTGTGCTGTCAATCTGCTAATGTATGCTCTCTCCAGTTTCTTTTTGGAGGCCCTGAGAGCTATTAGTTTTCCTCTTAGCACTGCTTTCATTGTGTCCCATAAATTTGGGTATGTTGTGGCCTCATTGTCATTAAATTCTAAAAAGTCTTTAATATTTTTTCTTTATTTCTTCCTTCACCAAGTTATCACTGAGGAGAGCATTGTTCGACTTCCATGTGTATGTGGGCTTTCTGTCATTTTTGTTATTATTGAAGACCAGCCTTAGTCCGTGCTGATCTGCATGGAATAATTTCAATCTTCTTGTATCTGTTGCAGTCTGTTTGTGACCAATTATATGGTCAATTTTGGAGAAGTACCATGCTGTGCTGAAAAGAATGTATATTCTTTTGTTTTAGGATGAAATGTTCTATAAATATATGTTAAATCTATTTTGTTCATAATTTCTGTTAGTTTCTCTATGTCCCCTTTTAGTGTCTGTTTCCATGATCTGTCCATTGATGAGAGTGTAGTATTGAAATTTCCCACTATCATTGTGTAAGGTGCAATGTCTTCTTTGAGCTTTAGTAAGGTTTCTTTTATGAAACCAGGTACCTTTGCATTTAGAGCATAGATATTCAGGATAGAGAGTTCATCTTGGTGGATTTTTCTTTAGATGAATATGAAGTGTCCTTTCCTACCTTTTTGATATCTTTTGTTTGAAATTTGATTTTATTTGATATTAGAATGGGTATACCAGCTTTTTTCTTTTGGACCATTTGCTTCAAAACTTGTTTTCCAGTTTTTTACTCTGAGATAGTGCCTGTCTTTGTTACCGAGGTGTGATTTCTTAATAGAGCCAGATGCTGGTTCCTCTTTATGTATCCAGTCTGTCTTCTACGTCTTTTCACTGAGGAATTGAGTCCTTTGATGTTAAGAAATATTAAGGCATAGTGAGTGTTGTTTCCTGTTATTGTTGTTAGATGTATAATCATGTTTGTGTGTCTTTCTTCTTTTTGGTTAGTTGCAAGATTATTTTTCGCTTTTCTATAGAATAATTTCCCTCCTTGTGTTGGAGTTTTCCATCTATTGTCCATTGGATTTGTGGAGAGGTATTATGTACATTTAGTTTTGTCATAGAATATCTTGGTTTCTCTATGTATGTTAATTGAGAATTTTGCTGGATATAATAGCCTGATGGCATTTGTGTTCTCTTAAGGTCTGTATGACATCTGCTCAGGATCCTCTGACCTTCACAGTCTCTGGCGAGAAGTCTTGTGTAATTCTGATAGGTCTGCCTTTATATGTTACTTGACCTTTTTTCCTTTATTGCTTTTGATTTTCTTTCATTGTTTTGTCCATTTGGTGTTTTGTCTATTATGTGACTGAAGGAATTTCTTTTCTGGTCCAATCTATTTGAAATTCTGTAGGCTTCTTGTATGTTAATGGGCATCTCTTTTTTTAGATTAGGTACGTTTTCTTCTACAATTTTGTTGAAGATATTTACTGGCCCTTTAAGTTGGTAGTCTTTGCTCTCTTCTATTCATATTATCCATAGGTTTGCCCTTCTCATTGTGTCCTGGTTTTCCTGGATGTTTTGAGTTAGGAGCTTTTTGTGTTTCCCATTATCTTTGATGGTCATGCCAATGTTTTATATGGTATCTTCCTGCTCTCAGATTCTCTTTTCTATCTCTTGTACTCTGTTGGTGATGCTTGCATCTATGACTCCTGACCTCTTTCCTAGGTGTTCTATCTCCAGGGTTGTCTTCCTTTGTTATTTCTTTATTGTTTCTATTTCCATTTTCAAATCCTAAACGGTTTTGATCAATCAATCAGTCAATCAAAACAAACCTCTTTGTGTTTTCCTGTAATTCTTTAAGGGATTTTTCTTTTTCCTTCTTTAAGGGCTTCTACTTGTTTACCTGTGTTGTCCTGTATTTCTTTAAGGGAGTTATTTAGGTCCTTCTTAATGTCCTCTATCATCATCATGAGATGTGATTTTAATCCAAATTTTGCTTTTCTGGTGTGTTTGGATATCCAATATTTGCTTTGATGGGAGAACTGGGTTCTAATGATGTCAAGTAGTCTTGGTTTCTGTTGCTTATGTTCCTGTGCTTGCCTCTTGCCATTTGGTTATCTCTGATGTTAACTTGTCTTACTGTCTCTGACAGTGGCTTAACCCTCTTGTAAGCCTGGGTCAGCACTCCCGTACTCCTGTAGACCTGTTTACTTTCAGCCAGATCTAGGTATAGAGTGCTGTGGGACTGACTCAACTCTGGGTTCAGGCAGAAACTGGTAGGGTCCTGTCCCAGACTACTCCTGTGTTTGTGTTCTGTTGGTCTTAACTCTGCTCTCAGGTGTGTTGGAGCTCCTGGAGACTAACTTTCAGCACAGGGCACAGGCAGATCCTGGAAGGATCCTGCCCCTGACTGCTCCTAGTTTCTTGTGCCCAGAGGGCTCCGAGGGCACTAGGTGGGTTCCTCTTGGGCCAGGAATGTGAGCAGTGGTTTTCTCCTCTGAACTCTCAGGATTGTCTACACTTCTGAGAGACCAGCTCTCTCCCTCATGAAATTTGTTTACAGAGAGCTATGGGCCTGGTTTAGCCCCAGGCACAAGCCAGAACTGTTTTGTAATAATTCTCCTAACAGTCAGGATGGGAAATATTTTTTTGCTTTGTAAAGTTCCCCAAATTTTTCTTCATTCATGATGTTTGTCATATCAAGTGCAGCCACCCCGCTGTACAACTCCAGAACCCATTCTCTCGCTGTGCCTATGATGATGTTCTAAACCTATAAAACAGTGCTTCTTACCCTTCCTAATGCTTCAGCCCTTTGCACTTTATGTGTGGTGCCCTAACCAACGAAGCAACCAACCAAACAAACAAAAACCCTACTATTTCCATCGCTACTCCATAAATGCAATTCTGTTTCTCCTAGGAATTTTAGTGCAACTAACTGATATGTGACTCCTGTGAGAATGTCATTTGTAGTATGAATCCCCTGGTGGAGAACCACTGTGATAAACTATACCAAAGGACCCTATCAGTGAGAGAGGTACTTCTACTTGTCAGGATAGTATACCAAAACCTATCTTGCTTTTAGCTATTTTAATGCAGACAGTGAACACGCTAATAGGCTGATCTCATAGTTATCTTTGTAAAATTTCTGAAAGGGATACATTAGGATTTGTGGTATAATATTAGGACTTATTCTTGCTACTGATGGAAATGTTCTTGACTAATAGATCTTACAGGCACCAAGCAATGTAGTTATTTCAATGGAAAATTTGAATTTCTGGATTTTAATTCTGAATTTTACCCATAGCATCAAATATAAAAACTATGATCAGTGCTAATGCCACTACTTAAGTTCAGTCAGGTTCTGTGTGTTTTCTGAGCTTTTCTAACATTTGCATCTTGGCTCATCTGTTATTGGCTCTCTTTGAAAGAAGCTTGTGGTGTTGGAGTAAAAACTGGGAAGGCCTCCCTCTAAGTGTAAGAAATGAGGATGAACTAGATGCTGAGAACAAAGCACATTGTGTTTAGATTATAACTCTCAAGCAACTGACACCTACTCTGGCACAGTGGCTGTGCGGTTTCATGGGCTGAAATGTGTAAATATTCATATCAATTCCTCCCTGGTTGATTGTGAGCCTAGGGTGTTGATTTGCAGGCTTTCCTCTTTTAAATCCACAGAGATAATACAGCCTCCATCCAGACATCTGCCTTTAGTATTATTGTTGTTATTATTATAACCATAGCTTTAGTCTTCAAAGGCCAGTTTGCTTTGCTTTCCACCTTGTTCAATTTAGGACAACCCTGGAAGCTTTTCTGAGTCAGATCTCCACTGATAAAGAAAATACACAATGGCATATAAACGTCTCCCCTACTATGTCAGACAGGCTGATCACCAGTGAGGAGCAAAGTGTGACCGAGTGAGTACTCATAATTTGCCTTTCTTTCTGTGAATGAATGAAGCTATTATTTGGTATCTAGTAAAAGTATTTTATTTTTTAATAGACTATATATCTATATATTTTTTAATTAAAATAACTCGAGGTGTTTACCTATGAGTATTGAATTTATATTATTTCTACTCTTTTTCCCCCAAATGCTGCATGTTTCTGTAACTCTCTTCAGATCAAATCCATGACCTGTTTTACTTTATTATTGTTTTACAAACACACACACACACACACACACACACACACACACACACACAACAACTTGGTGAGTATATTTTACATTGTTTTTGTTAGTATGCATTTAGAATTGATCATTTGGTATTGAGTAACCTATCTGGTCTCTCTCTCTCTCTCTTTCTTTCTCTCTCTCTCTCTCTCTCTCTCTCTCTCTCTCTCTCTCTGTGTGTGTGTGTGTGTGTTTCTGTCTCTATGTGAGTCTCTCTATCTGTCTCTGTCTGTCTGTCTCTCTATCTCTCTATCTCTGTCTCTCCTACCAACTATTAATTATCTGTAGATCTATGCATTGGGACCTTGTGAAATGTCCTCCTTCCATTTGGGATGTCATTTGTGGTGTCATTGTCCAGATATTTTTTAAAGTGACCATGAGTTGCAATTTCATGAATGCAGTTTCCCTATGGTCTCACAAAAGAGTTTTCTAGTTCATTTTAGTGTCGTTGGAAAGGATTAATTTTGAGTTGATTTGAACAATCTGTACTTTGTCTCTTTGAAACATTTTATTTCCACAAGCTCTGTATAATTTTTGTATTTATAAGTTGCCCACTGAAGTCGTGACTAATGATGTCATTCATCTCTAGTCTGATTCAGCGTTAGTAATTACTGTGACTTATGCTTCTTAGAAGGCATTTATCTATTTCCTCCATCAACTACTCCTGTAGTTTCATTATTGTGCTCTTCCAGAAACTCAAGAGATTGTAAGGTTCTTTGGTCATTTTGCTGCAGTGGCCAAATGACTTCATACTTGGAAGTGTTTATTGCTTAGAAGACAAGCTACACACTGCTTATCTATCACCCAATGTTTGACTGAAAGTGTTCATTCTAAATACAGTAACAGTTATGTGAGGTCTAAGATGTCATGTGACACTTTTCTGGTTGAAGATTAGACTCTCATCAGTTTACCCTTTAAGATCATAATATTATGTCACCTGGAAAGCAAGGATAAGGAATTTTTGAAAACAAACAAGAAAAAGATAACTGGTTTTCTACTAGATAACGCCTTTAAAATCCTTAAGTTATCACCTTCAGTTTAGAAATAGAATTACATACTTAGTTTTATTTTTCTAAGCATATACAAAGATGACTTGTCTAAAATGTTATTTATTTCATTTCAAAATATTTTAATAAAATAAACAGTACTTTTACAGACATATAGTCTTATTTTATAAATTTTGTTGTTTTCATGCTTGCATCCAATATTATTCAACAGAAGACAGCATATATAATGAATATGTAGCTTACTTCAGAATAGTAATTATGTGAATCACTTTAAGAGATTGATATTAAGTAGGATGTAGATAACTTTAGTAAGGGAACAGGGAAATATTTGATTTCATGGCCTAATTTGTTAATGATATTTTTTCAGACAGGGTTTCAGCATGTAAACTACACTGTTCTCAAACTTATCATCCCTCTGCCTCTGTCTCCTGAATGTTGGCAAGAAAAGTATGTGTCACCATGTGTAGCTTTTCCTGATATAAATGTTTTCCGAACCTCTCCTTAGTCCCTTTAGGAAAATACTCTTATTAGCTACCTTCTTTAGCTCATAAAATAAACACAAAACTTGGTATGTTGCTAATCTAATGTAAACATGGTCAAAGCCAAATTATGCTCAAGTGCTTGCTATATTTGGATGTTAGAATATTTGCCAAATGTGTGATTTGCCTTCAGTGTATGCTGTAGAGCCAAATGTCAACAAGAAGTTTCAATACACTGAAGAGCCTGGCTTGAAGCCTCATTTTGCTAATGAACACATACTCTATAAAGAGCTTATTTTGTATAGCTAAATGTCGGTGGACAAAATTACAATGATAATATAAAATGTCACCAGATCACAAAATATACTTTTTGTACTAAAGCCATACTTTTATGTCCTACTGATATTAGATGTCAGTGAGAAAAATATCCCCCTCCAAATGTTGTTGAGATAACATTTGTATGTGTGCAAAACTTGTAACATTCCTGCTGCTTTTTATTCCTAAATCTACTAATTGAAATAAAATATTCTGTTCTTATTAGCAAAATGACATCTTACTTGAGATCTCTTGTTGTGTTTGTAAGACTTTCAGTATGCATGCTTTTCCTTTCACATTTTATTGAAAATAGATTCTTATACAATATATCCTGATTATAATTTCCCCGCCTTCTTCTTCTCCCATTTCCCTCCACATTCTTGTCTTGTAGGTACCAGCTTGGCTTCTCCATGTTCAGTGAATTGGGTGGATGTTTTTGGCAATATTGACAATGGAGCTCCACTGTCAATTTACAGAGAGCAGCCCTTTACTTTTGCATCAGTCTAGGCTGGGGGAATAGTGCTCTGGATAAACACTTTCTATGCAAATTTGAGGACCAGAGCTAGGTCCTTCTGAAACTATATAACGCTGGAAGTAGTGTTAGATGTGATGCTGTGGTAAATGAATCTCTGGGAATTCATGGGCTAAGTATCATTTATAACCTGGTAGACTTAGAGATCCTACCTTATACAAGATAACAAACCAGGTATGGTGAAGGCCAGGTATGGTGGTGCGTTCCTTTGATTCTAACAGATGCAGAAGCTCTGTGAGCTTGGGGTCAGCCTAATTTACATAGTGAGTTGTCAGCCAGTCAGGACTGCATAGTGAGGCTCCCCTGTCCTTTCACCCACAGATAAGTGCAGTCCTCACTCCTGATAAATAAAGTTTATCTTTGCAACAGAGACTATTACAAAATAATCACAAATAATCAAAAATCTGATTTGAAGAACCTACTTCCACTGCATTCATCTACAGTACAACTACTCCACCTAAGGCTTAGAGGAAGGAAAGATTGTAAAATACAGAGGATCATGGGGTTATTGTGAGATTGTGCCTGCTGATATGAAAAGATATTTTATACATCATAAAATAGTGTGCTGTCCACCACATTGGTATCACTCCACAGTCTAAGAAGTTTTGATCCCCTGTCTTACAAAAATAAATAATTGGGTCATAAATATACTCATTGTTCATAATATGCTATTAATTTTTATGCTATTAATTTTAGTGACTTTCAATAGATGAATATGTGGGGATATATTTGTAAATTGTAAATGTTGGTTTTATTTCCTCAGATGAAGGGATGGGAATTGAACCATACCAAAGCTTTACTAGTACATGGCTTGGGCTGAGCCAAGGGCATTTCTATCTAACTATCCCTAGGCCTAGGCCCAGAAGCTTTTATTTTCTGAGCAATCTAATTGTCTGAAAGCCTGGACCTTCAAGACTTCAGCTTCTAGCCTTCAACTGCTAGCCTAGTCTAGAATGTTCAGACTCCGAGACTTATTGATGAATAAAACCATTCTTTCTTGTTCTTTTTGTACTCTTGATGACTGGTTCAATTCAGTCGTTCTGGCTTAAAATCTCCAAAGTGACTAATTAAAATTGGCTTCTCTAAGCTTCTGACTAGATTTTTATGCCTCTGAATTCCACAAACTGAACAACTCTAAAATGCACCTGAATTAACCAAACTGGACCATACCAGACTGAATACTACTGAATTTAATTTAATTCTCTCCGTTCCTCATTGCTCTTTAAATAGTCTATGTTTTCTCTCTGTTCTCCTGAGAGTTGGGCATATCCTGTCTCTGACTCATTCTATCAATTTTTTCTCTGGTCACTTTCTTTGTCCCTCAATTAGAAGTCATTGTTTGTCTTAGTAAATTATTTTGAAAGCACTCTTACAATAAACTTAAAGCCATGATTTTGCTATCTGGCCCTTAATTCACATGGTTAATCATCTCAGTTTTTTTTCTAATAGCAGTAAAGAACTAGGTATAAGCCTTGTATACTTAAATGTGTTCTATAGGCACAATGCCTATATATGAAAGTAACAATGTTAATTATAATTTTAAATCGATAAGAAAGTATCAAAAAATTTAAACTTGTATCAAATAAATTATGTACCATTGTGAAAGATTATAAATTTAATTCTTCCCTGTTAAGTTATGACCATTTCTACAAAGACAACCTTAGAATAACCCCTTAAGTTCAGATTACTTACATAATTAGATGGTTTTCAAAAATGTCACAAAATGTGACATTTATTCTTAGTTATCATTTGTTGAGACGTGATGGCTCCTAACATCTCCACTTTGGTGGATTCAAGGAAGAAGTTGAGCATCTCTACCTCCAGGTGAAGTAATGGTTTGAGGCTGTGTAGCCACTGAGCAGAAATTGCTTATTTCATCTACAAACTAAATACTGTCCAGAAAAGGACACATTACAAAATAGTCAACTGATAAGCTCTGCCAAGTCAGAGTGATCAGCCCTTTGTAATTCTGTATTTCAAAAATCTGTAAGATGATCCTAGGCCAGAAGGCTTAAGACTTGCTCTCATGTGTTACTAACAGGGGACTATGCAAGTAGGCAATTGTTTCTTCAAATTGTTTCAGTTCTGGAAGCCATATTAGGCTTCTTATACTTTCAGATAATATCAATCATTCTCAGATTTCTCACATGGTTGAAAATGGTTATAGTCTCATAGCCTACACAGGCTGTTTGAGTTTGAGAATACATATTGAATTAGATAGTTATCATATAGTATACAAGCTAGACAGGACATAAAATAGATTTTAAGCCTTTCTTAAACTGAACCAATAATTAAATATTTGGCTTAACTGATAAAATGTTGGATTGAGTATTAGGTATATTTTATGCTTTATAAATTACAAAATGATAATGGTTGTGCTCAACTTACATTTGAGAGAGAAGTTTTTTTTTAAATTAGACAGAAAGGGTGAAGTGTAGGGTGATGTCATTATGCCCAACAAATGGTCTTTAGTTGTAACTGTGTCCTCACAATTCCTCTCTTACCTTCTTCCTCTTCTATCCCTCTCCCCATTGGAGCACCCAGTTCCACACTACTTCCATATATAACCAACATCTATTTCCCCTTCCTAGGAGAATCCTTCTCTCGTCCTTTGTATATTACTCTATAACTAACCCCTGAAGTTATACAGTTATCAAAGACCTAATGTTTTAGATCCACAAATAATTGAAGTTATGTCATGTTTTAGAATACTGTTGACATAAAGTATAATCCAAAGATGTGTATGTATTTATTTGAATTCTCTGAAAATGCTTCCAAATCTTAAATTTATATATTTAATATGGATAATAAAAGAAGGGAATAAATACTAAGTAGGAGCTGTCAAGTAACTTGGAATATGACTGTAAAAATTCATCTAATATAATGAACTATGAGACTCTAAACTATGAGCATGGAATTTTTCTGTTCTGACACTTTAAAGAATGAGGTTGTAAGAGGAAAATGTTGGTGGAGAAACATTTAAACACCATTTAAGAGAGAATTTATACTAAATCCTAAAACAGAGTGAAAACAATCTTTATGACAGAATTTACACTAAAGCCCAAAATAACCTGATTACTTATAAGACAATGGATGAATTTCAAGCTGTCATGGAGAAGGACATGATTTCATCAATTTTACCCTGAGAATAAAGTGGAGATTAACTATGACGGTGATACCAAGTAGGCTCACAAAATGCCAAAACAACATATTAAATTATGAACACTAAATATCTTTATATGCTGTGTTATTGATGGGATTGCAACAGAAAGATGTATGTTAGTAATAAACAAAGGACAGAAAGAATAGAAATCAAGAATAACAACAAAACTCTAGCAAGTCCTCTGTCAGTTTTGGGCAAATTAAATTCTCATGCACACCAAAGTGAATGTGGAAGAAAGACCTAGATTCAGGAATAAACACAGTGTTTTTCAGTCTTCCACAGTAGATATTTTGAGGGAGTTCAGAGCACTGAGGTAAGTTAGAGTTTCAGGAAGTTGGCACCAATTGACATCTACGAAAGGAGAAGGGATCGCTTTGCAGTGTAAGACTCCATGCATTCTTGATAGAAGAAGCAATGCACACATATATTCAGACACATGAGCACTCACATGTATGTGCATGACCTGTAGCGGCAGTCTCCTTAAGGAAAGCAAAGACGGATCTGCTATTTTGTTAAGCCTTATCTTCTTTAATTAATGGAAATCTCTCTAAAATCAACCTTTTCCCCCTTAAACCACTCTCCTAGGAATTCCGTTAGAGAGACCAGACAAGTAATAAATGCATCTTGCTACTTGCTACTGCTCCTATCTCCTTCAATTTAAAGGAAGTATGATTACTGTTTCTAACATTTATAAGCAAGTGTCCATCCATGGCAGAAGGAGACATGTTTATGGAAGTCATTGCTATTCTATGTATCCTACTGAAAGCAAAATAAAAAACAGTTTAAAAGAAACCTGCCTGTCTCAACAGTGAGTGCCAACAATGTTTCCTGTGGATGCAGTTGGGGCATACATGCTGTGATTATTTTTTGTACCTTGTATAATTTCCTCAGTGTCTAAGAGAACATAGTGTACAATTTATAATATTATCCTATTTCATGTAGTCTCTTCATTGGCCTAACTAATAATAGAAGAGCTTTTTAATTTATTGAATATTTAGTTAATTTTTAAGAAAGGATCTCACTCAAAATGCAAGGATGGCCCCGCACTCATAGCAATCTTTCTGACTCAGACTCCCAAGTATTGTGACGGCAGTTATGAGTGACTACACTCAACATCAGATTTGAATTTTATATTGTTTTGCTAATTTAAAATGTTACATCTTAAAGCTTATCTCAGATTAACAAAATAAATGAAGTCTATATTATAGAGATGCTTTCACTCTTTTACCTGACTCAGTTAATATCTAAGAACCCTCCTATTCTCTATCCAACAACAGTTTTAGAAATGCTATCACTTGTGAGTATCTTTGAATCCTCCTTGGGTCATCATTTCCTCCAGGTCAAAGGCTTCTGTATGGTATATGAAAACAGTAACGAGCTGTTTTAATCACCATATGAACAGTATGGTCAGTACAATCTTTTCACTTGATCTTGGTAACTAGTCTACTGTTGTGATAAACAGAATTCTCCGTAGTAAAAATACTGTCTTTGAGTATTTTCTTAGTCTTTAGAAGAACACACTACTTATATTCCCATACTTATTAGGGGGATTACCTTGATCATTTAGAATACTATATAGCAGATTGATTTCTTCTTTCTCATTTGTCCAGTAATGCTTTTACATCCACATCAAGTTTTTTAATATAATTTGGAATAAAACCCAATAATACTTTGTTTATTTTGATATCCAAATTATTTCCATATTGAATATTTGGGATTCTTTCAGTTGGTTCATGCTTTTATGGTAAATGCTTATTAATATAAGTTGTAGTTTTATCCTTTACACCAGAGATTGTCTTGTACCATGAATTCCAAATCTAAATCCATATTATATACTTTTTTCATTTTTAAAACCTATTAAGTGGTGTTCATTCTATTTTTAAAAAATGCTATTTCATATATAATATTTATTTGAACATATGATGATTTCAGAATATCAAAATTGCTGGGTTTTCATTCTGGGTAATTGTTATATCAGGGATTTTCTCATTCCTTTTTGGATATTTGTTTTGTTCCACTAAAAGTCAATGGTGTTCAAGAATGTCAAAGAAAACAAAAATAAGATAAAGGGTAACAATGAGAACTTCATATATCAGTGGCCCTCTAATGATGCTTAAGATGCCTTTTACTGACCAACATGTCAAGAGTTAGTGTCCTTCAGGGAGACATGACATACTTCCAGGGAATGAGCAGATCTATTATCTGAGGAATTAAAACACATTTGAGTTTCTGCCAAAAATATTTTTGCTTATAGATTCATTTAGCTGTGAGTTTGAGAGTTCACCTCCTATAAATGTACAGTCCATGCTATGTTGTGAAGAGAAATGGATATGTGTGAGAATGAGCCCAGAAAAACAGTGAGCACGCTGGCTTGCCAGGATCGTACCTCCTGAGTCTGATCTAAAGAAAATATCTCCCTGGTTGAGAAAGCTTTGTTCATGACCTCTGTGTAGAATGTGGGCATGTCTGCTACAGAGCTTAAGTGGAAAATGTTGACACTCTTCCTTGCCGAGGTCCCAGAGAAATGAAGTAACATTGGTCCTACTTAATTAAGTTTAAACTGTAACATAGGAGTTTTTGATGAAGGGCAAAGATTTTGGCTTTGTTTCACCCATGGAAAATCTATATCTCAAGTCTTTAATTACCAAGCACACAATCTCTTGTGTGTGATATGCTTTTAAGAAGATTCTTGAAAAAGCAGGAACAAGGACCATAAATATCTCTGCCCATGTAGTTTAAGAACACATTAACTGAGTCAGACAATAGTGTGTGTGAGCATAAGTCAGTAAAATGGCTACTGATAGACTGCAAACAAAACAAAACAAAAACAAAACAATGAAACAAAACAACAAAAAAAAAACCTAAAACAAAAAAACACAAAAACCCCAAACATCAGCAAAACAAAAATAACAAAACTATAATGAAAGAGAAAGACTAGAATGGACGAGGTCAGTTCCATGTGTGTGTGCTCATACAAAACAGAAGAATGAGAGTATGTATCTCTGAGATGGTGAGCTTTGACCAACCAGTACAGAAATTAACTAATTTATAATAATCATTATTTCCAAATCTGTTTTATTATGATATTCTTATCCTTTAAGAAAATCCTTTAATTAGAAGAAAATGTCTAATGATTATTAATTCCTTCTAGGGTAAAATACAAACCCACAAAGAAGGTCTCCGGTGTTTCATGGTTTATCTTTTCCCATTCTAAATCCATATTCTTTGCCCGAAATTCCTCTCCTCCCCATTTTCCTGTGTTTTATCCAAGTTTTGCTCTGTGTTCACAGTTTAAGTTCTGTTCTGTTCTATCAAAAGGCCTTCCATTAGATCGCCCTGCTCTTCTCAAAGTAAAATCTCTCAAATTTCTCCTTCCCATATTAATCATTAGTATATTTTAATTCCTCTTTACTGAATGACATCACCTTATTTCTCCCTCCAGCCACCCCTACAGTAATCATTTTCTAGGACCGTGTCCTTTGTCCTCATTGTTTTCAAATATCTAATAGGTTGAAATCATAGTAGATGGTGAAGGAATATTTTTTAAACAAACATATATATTTTTACATGGCTTTTTCCCTCCATTATATGCAGCTTCTGTGAAATAATTAAGAGGATAACCAGGCAAGCTTCTTTTCACAGTCAACAATTTTCATGCCTTCTGTTATTTACCAAATTAGAACTCCAAAGGCAAAAATAAAATTAGAAAAACAGGAAGACTCTTGTTCAGATTTCTCTTGGAAATTCATATTTCTTCATACTATATAGTTGATGTTATATTCAGTAAGAGAATTATGGGGAAATAAAATGTACCTTTGACCATAGTATTGAGTGATTTGTCACCACCCTCAGAGTAGAAGATGTGGGGCCTGAAAAGACAGAGAATATCAGAAGGAGCTCTGTGTGTGTGTGTGTGTGTGTGTGTGTGTGTGTGTGTGTGTGTGTGTGTGTGAGTGTATGTGTGTGTTGTGTAAAATGTTGGAAATAATTGTAACAAAGCTGCATCTTCATATGTCTTAAATCTCTAAATTAATGCAGCTTCTAATGGATCAGGGGTGCAAGGAATCTGAAAGAGTCACATTTGCAAACTCTATAAAAAAAGTGTTTAGGAATCACTTTTTTATAAGCCACTGAGACATAATGATCAAGCTAAAAAAGATCTTCTGCTTGCTATTGTTCTATGTTTAATATTTACATATGAATGCACAGACCACTCCTATAAAACCATGAGCTTAATTTCATAAATCTGTGTTTAGTTTCATTTTTATATAGTTGAAAGATAATTTCCCCAGTTTAGGTGTTATAACTTATCAACTGGTTGAATTTTTCTTAAATACCACTCTTTATATGGTGAAGAAATTATGTCCCTGTGGATTTAATTAAGTCTTATGCTTCAAATATTTAGAATTTAAAATTTATTTCAGACTTGAAGCAACCAGCCCATTAA
>NC_046158.1:90091861-90107520 GCF_011064425.1 Rattus rattus | reverse complement strand
TTGTAGACCTGTTTTCCTGTTTTCTTTCAGCCACTTATGGGGACAGAGTGTTCTGCTTTCGGGCGTGTAGTTTTTCCTATCTACAGGTCTTCAGCTGTTCCTGTGGGCCTGTGTCTGGAGTTCACCAGGCAGGTCACTTGCAGCAGAAAAGTTGGTCTTACCTGTGGTCCCGAGGCTCAAGTTTGCTTGTGGGGTGTTTTCCTCTGGCGTCAGAGATGTGTGCAGAGTGCAGTCTCTTCTGGTTTCTCAGGCGTGTCTGCCTCTCTGAAGGTTTAGCTCTCCCTCCCACGGGATTTGGGTGCAGAGAACTGTTTATCCGGCAGGTCCCTTCAGGTTATGGCGGTGTCTCAAATTGATCCATTCTTATCTCATTGTACAAAGCTCACGTCCAAGTGAATCACAGACCTCCACATAAAATCAGATACGCTAAATCCAATAGAAGAGAAAGTGGGGAAGAGCCTCGAGTACTTGGCACAGGGGGAAACTTCCTGAACAGAACACCAATGGCTTATGCTTTAATTAGCAATAGTCACGCCTCAGATAAACCTCATTGGCTATGATACTGCCACTGCACAAAGCTGGCTTATGCTTGAAGAGCAACAGTTGACAAATGGAACCTCATAAAATTGAAAAGCTTCTGTAACACAAAGGACACTGTCAATCAAACAAAACGGCAACCCACAGATTGGGAAAAGATATTTACTAACCCTACATTTGGTAGAGGGATAATATCCAAAATTTAGAAAAGAAGTCAAGAAGGTAAACTCCAGAGAACCTAATAACACTGTCATAAAGTGGAGTACAGGGTAAAATAGAGATTTCTCAACTGAGGAATCTTGAATGGCTGAGAAGCACTGAAAGAAATACTCAACATCCTTAGTCATCAGGGAAATGCAAATCAAAATGACCCTAAGATTCCACTTTATACCAGTCAGAATAGCTAAGATAAAAAAATACAGGCAGCAGCAGATGTTGGCAAGGATGTGGAGAAAGAGGAATACTCCTCCATTTCTGGTGGGACTGTAAGCTGTTACAACCACTTTGGAAATCAGTCTGGTGGTTCCTGAGAAAGTTGGACATAGTACTACCTGAAGACCCAGCTATACCACTCCTAGGCATATACCCAAATGGTGCTCCAACATATAACAAGGACATGTGGTCCACTATGTTCCTAGCAGCCTTATTTATAATACCCAGAAGCTGGAAAGAACCCAGATGTCCCTCAACAGGATAATGAATACAGAAAATGTGGTACATTTACACAATGAAGTACTACACAGTGATTAAAAACAATGACTATATGAAATTTGTAGGCAAAGCGATAGAACTAGAAAATATCAACATGACTGAGGTAACCCTGACACAGAAGAAAACACATGGTATGTACTAATAAGTGGATATTTGCCCAAAAGCTCATAATGCCCATGATATAACCCACAGGCCACATGGAGGGTAGAAGAAGGAAGACCAGGGTGTTGATGCTTCAGTCCTGCGTTGAGGGGGAACAGGACAATTGTGGGAGATAGAGGGAGAGGGGGACTGGGGAAGGAGAAAGTAGGGGGATGAAATAAGGGTGGTAGTATCAGGACCTGGAATGGATGTGAGTGAGGTACAGAGGGTCAGGAAATCGAACAAAAATTTTTATCAGGGGGGATGAGGAACTGGGGATAGCCACTGGAGGGTCCCAGACCACAGGAAATTGTGAAGCGTCCAGGACCCAATGGGGATGACTTTAGCTGAGATTCACAAAGAAGAGGTAGCTAGAACCCGTTGAGATCACCTCCAGTAGATAGACATGGCCCCTGGTCCAGGCATGGGGCCACTCACCCATCTCAAAGTTTTTAACCCAGAAATGTTTCTTTCCAAGGGAAGAACAGGGACAAAAAAATGGAACAGAGACTGAAGGAAGTATGTACTGACTGGTTTTGTGTGTCAACTTGACACAAGCTTCAGTTAATACAGAGAAAGGAGCCTCTCTTTGGAAAATGCCTCTATGAGATCCAGTTGTAAGGCATTTTCTCAATTAGTGATCAAGGGTGGGAGGGCCCCTTGTGGGTAGTACTAGAGCTGGGCTGGTAGTTTTGGGTTCTATAAGAGAGCAGGCTGAACAAGCCAGAGGAAGTAAGTCAGTAAGTAACAACCCTTCATGACCTCTGCATCAGCTCCTGCTTCCTGACCTACTTGAGTTCCTGTGCTGACTTCCTTTTGTAATGAACAGCAATGTAAAAGTGTAAGCTGAATAAACCTTTTCCTCCCCAGCTTGCTTCTTGGTCATGATGTTTGTACAGGAATAGAAACCCTGACCAAAACAGAAGGGCCAACCAGGGACTGCCCCACTTGGGGATCCATTATGTCTGCTGACACCAAACCCAACACTGTTGCTGTGGTCAAGAGACCCTTGCTGACAGGAATCTGGTGTGGCAGTTCCTTGGGAGGTCTGGCCGGCAACTGACCAATGCAGATGGGGATGCTTGGAGCCAAGAATCAGACTGAGTTCAGGGAACCTAGTGGGGGAGCTGGTGGAAGGACTGCAGGAGCATCTGGGTATTGCACAACCCTTGTTAGAACAAGGTAGTCTTGCCTGACCACCCAGTTATCCCAAAGTTTAGACCACAACCAAGGAGTATATCTGGAGGGATCCATTACTCCAGATACAAATGTAGCAGAGAATGGCCTTGCCTGACAGCAACAGGAGGGGAGGCCTTTGGTCCTTGGGAGGTTTGATGCCCTAGCATAGGAGGATGCTGAAATGGTTGGGTGGGAGAGTGTAAGTGAGTAGGGGAGCACCCTCATACAGGCAAGGGGGAGGGGAGAGCAGATGTGGAATGGGGGAGTGGTGGAGGGGCAATTGGGAAGTGGGATATCATTGATAGAATGGGTAACCGGGAAGTGGGATACCCTTTGAGTTATAAATGGATAGAATGATTAAAAATAAAAACAAAACACACAAGCTCAACAAATTCGGGTCTATTATTTGGTATTAGCCCAAATGGAAGTGAATTTTCGACCTGGCTCTCAGCAGGTGATGGTGGTTGTGTGGCTGTCCAAAAAGGAGCCTGGAGAGTTCTAGAAGAGGCCCCAGAGAAGAATGAATATCTGTTGTTCATCCCAGGGACTCTGGGGTGACAAAGCAAGTCAGGAAACATTCCTGGGAAAGAGGGGTGTTATAATGGGGTTGGGACCTTTGACCCACAATCCATCAGGAACGACTTACTGAATGTAGAAAGTCAAGACTTCATTGAACCACTCCCAACACAAATAACTCCCACCAAAACAAAATAGAACCACCCTTGCATGCTGTAAGTTCCCTGGGTCTTCTGGCACTTTACTAGATTAGGGACTTTAAAGCCACAGAATAGGACAGCTTGTGTCTTAAGAGTGTTCTGAACTGAATAGATAGATTAGGAAATGTGGACCTGAAAACCTGTCAGGTTTGTGTGGGCAGAAATGTGTCTAGGAAATGCGCATCACCAACAGAGTGTTGACCAATCACAAGGACTGTGGCAGCTGTACCTTGGCTGCCTTTGCTAGCGCTGTTCCTATGAGCTACACCCAGAATGAGGGTTGGGAGAGCTGCAAACATTCCTTCTTTAGGGAGACATAAACCATGTCTACCTCCTTCTTCTAAGGTTCCAACGACAAACCAAGTATAGTTCTATCAAAGGAATCCAATAGAAGGTTGTTGGGTTTACTTGCAGAGTTTGAGTGAGGGGATACTGGCAGGTGATCATGAAGTGGCCACATTAGAAAGTCTTCACCTAGCAAGAGGACTTCTTCCCAAAGTGACATACACAGAGTCCCCTTCAGTCAACCTCTCCCAGCATGAAAACTGTATTGTCTCTGGAGACCTGAGGTCACATGCAATTAGAGCAGAATGACATGCAGGTGGCCAGGAAGCATGGCTGGCATCTCAGGGAGAGCCGAGTGACCCTCCCTACCCATCCCTTCTTTGAGAGAACAGCAACTGTTCACTGGCTCAATCATGATGGCTGCTTCCAACCAGGCACAGCTGACCTGGTCAACACAGCTGCTCTTTGACTTGGATGACCAAGGAGGAAGGGGTAGACACTCTGGTATTATTTAGGGGTGCAGGAATAGGTCCATTTTCTCTGTCAATTAAGTCAAAGGCAGGAAAAGTTTGAAATTGAAGCAAAGCTAAAGTTTATTCAAAGTGGACAATTTTGTGGAGTGAAAAGAAAGGAAAAGAAAAGAAAGGCAAACTTCCCCAGGGCAGGCAACTTGTCAATCTTAGCAGCCCAGAGGAGGAGAGTGACAGGAAAGGGGCAAAGGGAAAAGCCATTTGAGTAAAGCCAGCAAGGATGAGTGGTGTATCAGAGAAAGAGTAAGGAAGCCCAAGTACTAGGGTGGAAAAGCATTTATAGGCTCTGGAAGCAAAGAAATAGCCAAGAAAGAAGCAAAAGGAAATAGTTGAACCTTTTTAAAATCAGGACTCATTAAGGTGGGCAGACCCAGTAGGGTCTCATAGCAGCTTGTAGGAATTGTAGTGGGGCCGGAAATTCTGGGAAGCCCAAGTATCACATTTTGTTAAAGAGATAATTATTCCCCTGTCTGTGTAGCATGGTTTACAGCCTTCCTAGGGGTGGTCCCTTGGCAAGGTGATTGACAAACTATTACCTTCTGGGTAGCTGGAAATGTTAGCTGAGAACAGATCTCATCCGGTTGACAGAAGAACTAGTTTTCCCTTACTGGGCTTTTCTGTTGCTGTGTCAATTCTCTATGAACACAGTAAAACAGTCAAGAAAACATAGCTCAGAAAAAGCTGGCATCCGAGGTACCCCACTGGTCACCCATATCTGTGGCCGGAAGGAAGCTACAGAAGTGTAGCGTGACCCCGGTGCATGAGAGTCTGGAGTGCAGGAGGATGCTCTGGCCTACAACTGGCTTCGGGACAGGAATATTGTCACGGTGGAGATGGGTCAACCTCGCATCTTTTAAGGTCCTTGGCCCGTCTTCTTTGCTCTAATTTCAGGGTGACACATCAGTCTGACATAGTGACTTGCCTGCCCATTAGATGTGACTCAGGGAAGAGCCAGCTTTGCTGTGAATAAGCTCTGATTGTTGGCTTTGAAAGAGTCAGAGTTGGGCCAAATCTGGGGCCAGTGGGAAAATTCCCAGTATAATCCTCCAAGCACAAGGACCCCACCCTTCCAGGGAGTAAAAGCTGGTTTGATTCCTGGAACAGCTGCAAGCCAAACAGTCACACAAAGCTACCTGTGGCTTCCAAACCGCCTCCCCCCCCCTTGGGAAAGTCTTGAACAGTACACTGAGTCCAATCTGAAAGTTGTTTTGCTCCACTAAATGTGCATAGTACCCTGCCTAGTTACCATTGTGCAAATTCTGCCCCAATTGTTTGCAAGGTATATAACTTTCTGTTAGAGTCTGCTCAGGGTTGTCTTCCCTTGAAGTTGGAGGACCCCGGACATGTCAGAATTAAAATCTTCTTGCTTGTGCATCAGTCACTGTCTCCGTGAGTCTCATTCAAGAGGTCCCCGAATAGGTTCAATTTGGACCTCACAGCTTGACTTGTGCACCTTACTGTGGTTTTACCATTTAGACCTGGGCATGGCTGGTGGAATTAATTTCTTTTGCTTATCTTAGGTGATGAGGTTTCTGGGCTGGCAATGCTGAGAGCCAGAGCCCCAGAGAGCCTGGCCTAGGATGATGTCACCATGACCCAATAGCACCCTCAGCGGCCAATCCTTCTCTGCTCCTACTTTTTTAAAACTGTTTTTGTTTGTTTTAATTGTTTATTTATTCTATAAATGCTGCCCCAGTCATGATATTTCCCAAGTTGGAGCGCTTGCAAAGAAGCAGGTGGTGTTAAGCGTTCCCTCAGCCTCCATCTCAGTTCCAGCAGCCTCCATTTTGGTTGGGTTTCTTCAGGTTTCCATCACCTCTTACTTTTTTCCAGCAGCAGACCTAGGTCTCCACCAGGAGGCGCTGTATCCCAAGCGTTTGACTTGGGAAGTGGAAACTGTAGGAGAATCAATTTGGGAGACACATCTGACTGACTTAGTTGAGGCATCCCTCGGGCTTCTCTGGAAAGTCCACACTCAAGCTCTTCCTCCCCCACCCCTTGTCTTCTTCCCCTCCTTCCACCATTCATAAACAAGACTCAGTTTGCTCTGAAAATACTGAGTACAGCAGAACTATGAAACTGTGGAAGAAGCTTTTGTCCAGAGTGGTTAACTTGCCAGCAGTACTTGTCACCGGACATATGTGCAGGTCAAATGACTAGCACAGATGCATGCGTCAACTGACCTCTTGTTTCTAGATCTTTCCATGCTCAGAAGAAAGAGGGATCAAGGAGTTCTTGTGGGACTTGATTCCTGTCCTAAGACCTGAGACTTTTTCCTGTGTCCGGAAGATATCAGGGAGTGGTTTCCAGACATTATTCTAGAAGCAAACAATTGGAAGAAACTTTCTGTCACAGAGTAAGTAAAAGGTCAGTGTTACAAAACTACATTAAGATTTCATGTCTCTCCAGTCAGAAAGGCAGCTTTCAGGAACACTAATGACAACAGTTCCTAGTGTGATGTGACAAGAGGGGTCTAGAAACTGGGGTGTGTGTAGATAGTGCAGCCAACTTTGTAAATCATCCTGGAGGAGACTCAGAAGTCTACAACCAGGACTGCCACATGACCCAGTGACACCACTCCTGGGCATACACCCAGTGACTTCACATCCTACCACAGAAACACTTACAAATCCATGTTTAGAGCTGCTCTATTCATAATAGCCAGGGAAAGGAATCAACTGTGATGTCCATCATCAAATGGATGGCTGAGAAAATTGTGGCTCATATGCGTAAAGGGGCACTAATCAGCCCTGAAAAAAACCAAAATAATGAAATGCAGGCAGATGGATAGAGCTGGAATAACATGTACAGAGTAAGAGAAGAACACAGGTACATGCTCTCTCTAATTTGTGGGTTGTAGGGTCTAATCTTTGGTATGTTTAACTTGGATCATGGCAGAAGCCAGAAATGGGTAGTTGGAGGACACATTAGGGGAGGGGGTGGTAAATTATAGGTAAATGAAAGGAGAGAGGCAGAAAGTAGATGGGGACAAAGCTTCAGGGTACTAGGGGATGAGCAGCTAAGCTATGGAAGCCTGCTACCTCACAATGCAGTTAAAATGTATTTAGAGGGCTGGCAGAATGCACACGGGAGGAAATGAGGAGGGCTGAAGGATGAAGTGGGTATGGTGCAGTCTTTCATGAGATAGGGGCAAGTCAGGAGGATAACCCTTGCGAAGGGTGTGTGCAAAAGTTTAATGGAAAAACCCTAAGTTAGTAAGCTAATTTCAAAATATGACTTCAAAAATAATTATAAGAGAATTGCCTTGCATGGGTAGAAAATGAGAATACCAGACTACATGGGTTATGATATGAAAATTACAAAGTACAGGAGTTATTGGTCAGAGATGCCCCAAAGGTCTCCAAACCCAGCTACTGCATTGGCTTGGTTAGCCTCCATTGTGAGACTGCATGTGAAGACCATGTTGCTGAGGTGTGTGGTCACTGTGGCTGCAGAACATGGAAAAATTGAATCTCAAATTAAGATGGTTTGTATATGCTTGGCCCAGGGAATGGCACTATTAGGAGGTGTGGCCTTGTTGGAAGAAGTATGTCACTCCTAGCCATGTGGAAGCCAATTGTCTATTTGCCTTTGGAAGAAGATGTAGAACTCGCGGCTCCTCCAGCACCATGCCTGCATGGATGCTGCCATGCTTCCCCCCATGATGATAATGAACCGAACCTCAGAATCAGTAAGCCAACCCCAATTAAATATTGTCCTTTATAAGAGTTGCTTAGCGAACACATGGGCACTGGGGAAAATTTCCTGAACAAAACACCAATGGCTTATGCTCTAAGATCAAGAATCAAAAAAACGGGATCTCATAAAGCTACAAAGCTTCTGTAAGGCAAAGGACACCGTTGTTAGGACAAAAAGGCAAACAACAGATTGGGAAAAGATCTTTACCAGTCCTACAACAGATAGAGGCCTTATATCCAAAATATACAAAGAACTCAAAAAGTTAGACTGTAGGGACACAAATAACACTATTAAAAAATGGGGTTCAGAGCTAAACAAATAATTCACAGCTGAGGAATATCAAATGGCTGAGAAGCACCTAAAGAAATGTTCAACATCTTTAGTCATCAGGGAAATGCAAATCAAAACAACCCTGAGATTTCACCTCACACCAGTGAGAATGGCTAAGATCAAAAACTCCGGTGACAGCAAATGCTGGAAAGAATGTGGAGAAAGAGGCACACTCCTCCATTGTTGATGGGATTGCAGACTGGTACAACCATTCTGGAAATCAGTCTGGAGGTTCCTCAGAAAATTCGACATTGAACTACCTGAGGACCCAGCTATACCTCTCTTGGGCATTATACCCAAAAGATGCTCCTACATACAACAAAGACACATGCTCCACTATGTTCGTGGCAGCCTTATTTATAATAGCCAGAAGTTGGAAAGAACCCAGATGCCCTTCAACAGAGGAATGGATTCAAAAAATGTGGTACATCTACACAATGGAGTACTACTCAGCTATCAAAAATAATGACTTCATGAAATTCATAGGCAAATGGATGGAACTGGAAAATATCATCCTGAGAGGTAACCCAATCACAGAAAAACACACATGGTATTCACTAACTGATAAGTCGATATTATCTCAAATGCTCGAATTACCCAAGATGCACAGACCACATGAAACTCAAGAAGGATGACCAAAATGCAGATGCTTCACTCCTTCTTTAAAAGGGGAACAAGAATACCCTTAGGAGGGATAGGGAGGCAAAGTTTAGAACCAGACGTAGCTCTCTCCTGAGAGACACAGCCATAATATGGCAAATACATAGACGAATGCCAGCAGCAAACCACTGAAGTGAGAACGGGACCCCTGTTGAAGGAATCAGAGAAAGGAATGAAAGAGCTGAAGGGACTTAAGACCCCATATGAACAACAATGCCAACCAACCAGAGCTTACAGGTACTAAACCACTACCCAAAGACTATACATGGACTGACCCTGGGCTCCAACCTCATAGGTAGCAATGAATAGCCTAGGAAGGGCACCAGTGGAAGGGGAAGCCCGTGGTGCTACCATGGCTGGACTCCCAGTGAATTTGATTGTTGTGGGAAGGGAGGTAATAGGGGGAGGATGGGGAGGGGAACACCCATATACAAGGGGAAGGGGAGGGGTTAGAGGATATTGGTCTAGAAATCGGGAAAGGAAATAACATTTGAAATGTAAATAAGAAATACCCAATTTAATAAAGATGGAAAAAAGGGAAAAATATAATTTTGCTGACAATTAGTAAGAAGTTTGTTATAAAACTAAAAAAAGGGCACTCAAGCTGCAGGTTCCCTGCGGTCCAGACCTCGCCCGGATCTGAAGGGACCTGTTCAAACAGCTCCTTGTACCCAAATCCTGTGGGAGGGAAAGCTAGACCTTCAGAGGAGCAGGCATGCCTGGGAAGCCTGAGGAGACTACTCTCTGCCCACATTTCTGACTCTAGAGGAAAACACCTAGCAACATCTGGGCCCCCTGTGTACAGGGACCCAAGAAAAGGCGTGTCAGGCCCTTCTGGTTGCTGCCCTCACTGAGAGCAGAAACGTAGCTACCGAGAGCAATTTCAGGCCCGAGACCAGAGGTAAGACCAACTTTTCTGCTCCAAATGACCTGCCTGGTGGATTCAGGACACATGCCCACAGGAACAACTGAAGAGTAATGTACAGGAAAGACTACATGGCTGAAAGCAGAACACTCAGTTCCCATAACTGGCTGAAAGAAAACAAGAAAACAGGTCTACAGCACTCCTGACACACAGGATTACAGGATGGTCTAGCCACTGTCAGAAATAGCAGAACAAGGTAACACCAGAGACAACCTGATGGCAAAGAGGCAAGCACAGGAACCCAAGCAACAGAAACCAAGACTACATGGGATCATCGAAGCCCAATTCTCAAAACAAAGCAAACAATGAATATCCAAACACACCAGAAAAGCAAGATCTAGATTTTAAGTCACATTTGATCATGATGATGGAGGACTTCAAGAAAGACATAAAGAAGTCCCTTAGAGAAATGCAGGAAAACACAAATAAAAAAGCAGAAGCCTATAGAGAGAAAACACAAAGATTCCTGAAAGAATTACAGGAAAACACAATCAAACAGGTGAAGGAATTAAAAATGGAAATAGAAGCAATAAAGTAAGCACAAAGGGAGACAACACTGGATATAGAAAACCAAAGGAAGGGACAAGGAGCCGCAGATAAAAGCATCACCAACAGAATACAAGAGATAGAAGAGAGAATCTCAGGAGCAGAAAATTCCACAGAAATCGACACAACTGTCAAAGAAAATGTAAAACAGAAAAAGCTACTGGTCCAAAACATACAGGAAATCCAGGACAGAACAAGAAGATTAAACCTAAGGATAATAGGTATAGAAGAGAGTGAAGACTCCCATCTCAAAGGACCAGTAAATATCTTCAACAAAATCATAGAAGAAAACTTCCTTAACTTAAAGAAAGAGATGCACATAAACATACAAGAAGCCTAAAGAACTCCAAAGAGGTTGGATCAGAAAAGAAACTCCACCTACCACATAATAGTCAAAACACCAAATGCATAAAACAAAGAAAGAATATTAAAAGCAGTAAGGGAAAAAGGTCAAGTAACATATAAAGGCAGACTTATCAGAATTACACCAGACTTCTCACCACAGACTTTGAAAGCCAGAAGATCCTGGACAGATGTCATACAGACCCTAAGAGAACACAAATACCAGCCCAGGTTACTGTACCCAGCAAGTCTCTCAATTAACATAGATGGAGAAAGCAAGATATTCCATGACAAAACCAAATTTACACAATATCTTTCTACAAATCCAGCACTACAAAGGATAATAAATGGAAAAGCCCAACATAAGGAGGCAAGCTACACCCTAGAAAAAGCAAGAAACTAATTGTCTTGGCAACAAAAGAAAGAGAAGAAAAGCACACAAACATAACCTCATATCCAAATATGAATATAACAGGAAGCAATAATCACTATTCCTTAATATCTCTCAACATCAATGGACCCAACTCCCCAATAAAAAGACATAGACTAACAAACTGAATACACAATGAGGACCCTGCATTCTGCTACCTACAGGAAACACACCTAGAGACAAAGAGAGACACTATTTCAGAGTGAAAGGCTGGAAAACAGCTTTACAACCAAATGGTCTGAAGAAGCAAGCTGGAGTAGCCATTCTAATATAAAATCAATTTTCAACTAAAAGTCATCAGAAAAGATAAGGAAGGACACTTCATATTCATCAAAGGAAAAATCTACCAAGATGAACTCTCAATCCTAAATATCTATGCTCCAAATACAAGGGCACCTACATGCATAAAAGAAACCTTACCAAAGCTCAAAGCATACATTGCACCTCACACAATAATAGTAGGAGATTTCAACACCCCACTCTCATCAATGGACAGATCATGGAAACAGAAATTAAACAGAGACATAGACAGACTAAGAGAAGTCACGAACCAAATGGACTTAACAGATATTTATAGAACTTCCTATCCTAAAGCAAAAGGATATACCTTCTCACCACCTCATGGTACTTTCTTCAAAATTGACCCTATAGTTGGTCATAAAACAGGCCTCAACGGATACAGAAAGTTAGAAATGATCCCATGCATCCTATCAGACCACCTTGGTCTAAAGCTGGTCTTCAATAGCAATAAGGGAAGAATGCCCACGTATACATTGAAGTTGAACAATGCTCTACTCAATGATAACCTGGTCAAGGAAGAAAGAAAGAAAGAAAGGAATTAAAGACTTCTTAGAATTTAATCAAAATGAAGGTACAACATACTGAAACTTATGGGACACAATGAAAGCTGTGCTAAGAGGAAAACTCATAGCTCTGACTGCCTACAGAAAGAAACAGGAGAGAGCATATATTAGCAGCTTGACAGCACACCTAAAAGCTCTAGAACAAAAAGAAGCAAATACACCAAAAAGAGTCCAGGTCCAGATGGGTTCAGTGCAGAATTCTATCAGATCTTCATAGAAGACCTCATATCAATACTATCCAAACCATTCCACAAAACTGAAACAGATGGAGCACTACCAAATTCCTTCTATGAAGCCTTCCTCTACACAAAAGAGAAACAAGCCGAGAAAGAAATTAGAGAAATGACACCCTTCATAATAGTCCCAAATAACATAAAATACCTCGGTGTGACTTTAACCAAGCAAGTGAAATATCTGTATGATAAGAACTTCAAGACTCTGAAGAAAGAAATTGAAGATCTCAGAAGATGGAAAGATTTGCTCATGGATTGGCAGGATTAATATAGTAAAAATGGCCATTTTAGCAAAAGTGATCTACAGATTCAATGCAATCCCCATCAAAATACCAATCCAATTCTTCAAAGAGTTAGACAGAACAATTTGCAAATTCATCTGGAATAACAAAAAAACCCAGGATAGCTAAAACTATCTCAACAATAAAGGACTTCCATGAATCCTTTATCCCTGAACTCAAGCAGGTTACAGAGCAGTAATAAAATTGTATGTATTGGTACAGGGCAGACAGATAGACCAGTGGAATAGAATTGAAGACCCCAGAAAGTAAGAACCACACACCTATTGTCATTTGGGCACTTGATTTTGACGAAGTAGCCAAAACCATCCAATGGAGAAAGAATGGCATTTTCAACCAAATGGTGCTGGTTCAACTGGAAGTCCAGCATGTGAAGATGCAGATGTCCCGATCCATTCTTATCGATTCTTATCCTAACCTGAGCAAGTCAAGTGAATTGAGGACTTCCGTCCATCAAATACCTCAAACTATTGAAAAAGTTAGGAAAAATCTCGAACACATGGGCACTGGAGAACAGTTCTGAACAAAACACCAATGCAGATCAAGAATGGAAATAAATGGGATCTCATAAAATTACAAAGATCACACTAAAACTAGCCCACGGGTACTGAACAAAGGGCCTATATAGAAGAATCAAAGTTAGACTGTAGGGAGACAAATAACCCTATAAAAATGGGGTTCAGAGCTAAACAAAGAATTCACAGCTGAGCAATGCTGAATGGCTGAGAAACACCTAAAGAAATGTTCAGGGCTGGAGAGATGGCTCAGTGGTTAACCCTGAGATTCCACCTCACACCAGTCAGAATCACTAAGGTCAAATACTCTGGCAACAGCAGATGCTGCCAAGGATGTGGAGAAAGAGGAACACTCCTCCATTGTTGGTGGGATTGCAGACTGCTACAACCAATCTGGAAATCAGTCTGGAGGTTCCTCAGAAAATTGGACATTGAACTGCCTGAGGACCCAGCTATACCTTTCTTGGGCATATACCCAAAAGATGCCCCAACATATAACAAAGACACATGCTCCACTGTGTTCATAGCAGCCTTATTTATAATAGCCAGAAGCTGGAAAGAACCCAGATTCCCTCCAACAGAGGAATGGATACAGAAAATGTGGTACATCTACACAATGGAATATTACTCAGCTATCAAAAACAATGACTTTATGAAATTCGTAGGCAAAGGTAGGCATTCATTGATATGCTATTAGCCTCATGTGTTCACTACCAAAGAGATGCACAGAACACATGAAATCAAGAAGGACGACCAAAAAACTCCTTAAAAAAGGGGAACAAGAATACCCTTGGAGGGATAGAGAGGCAAAGTTTAGAAATAACAGAGGTTGAAGGAATGCCCATTCAGAGTCTGCTCCTCATGTGGCCCATACATATACAACCACCAAACTAGATAAGATGGATGAAGCAAAGAAGTGCAGGCTTACAGGAACCGGATGTAGATCTCTCCTGAGAGACACAGCCAGAGTAAGGCAAATACATAGGGCAATGCCAGCAGCAATCCACGGAACTGAGAATGGGACCCCTGTTGCAGGATTTAGAGAAAGGACTGAAGGAGCTTTAAGGGGCTTGAGACCCCATATGAACAATAATGCCAATCAACCATAGCTTCCAGGGACCAAGCCACTACCCAAAGACTATACATGGAAGTTGGGCCCCAACTTCCTAGGTAGCAATGGATAGCCTTGTAAGGGCACCAGAGGAAGGGGAAGCCCTTGGTCCTGCCACGACTAAACCCCCAGTGAATGGGATTGTGGTGGGGAGGTCAGTAATGGGGGGAGAATGGGGAGGGGAACACCCATACCGAAGGGAAGGGGGGATTAGGGGGATGTTGACCTTGAAACCGGGAAATGGAATAACAAGTGAAATGTAAATAAGAAATACCCAATTTAATAAAGATGGAGGGAAAAAAAAGAGAATTCACAACAGAGGATTCTCCAATGACTGATAAGCTCCTAAAGAACTGCTCAAAGTCCTTAGTGATCAGAGAAATGCAAATCAAAATGACCCTGAGATTCTACCTTACACCAATCAGAATGCCTAATATCAAAACCTAAGGTGTCAACACTTGTTGGCAAAGATGTCGAGAAAGAGGATCACTCCTTCATTGTTGAAGGGATTGCAAACTGGTACAAACACTCTGGAAATCAATTTGGAGGTTCCTCAGAAAATTGGAAATAGATCTAACCAAAGACCCAACAATACCCCTCTTAGGAATATACCCAAAAAGATGCCTCCCCGTGCCACAAGGGCATGTGTTGCACTATATTCATAGTGGCCTTATTTGTGATAGCCAGAAGCTGGAAACAATCCAGATGTCCCGTGACAGATGAATGGATACAGAAATGTGGTTCATTTACACAATGGAATACTACTCATCCATTAAGAACAAGGACATCCTGAGTTTTGCAGACAAATGGATGGAACTAGAAAATATCAACCTGAGTGAGGTAACTTAGACCCAAAAGGACATGCACAGTATGTACTCATGTCAGAAGCCAAAACAGGAAAAGCTAATAACGAGCAGGTGATCACCCTGAAATGGCCAGCCTCGGATTATTATATAACTGCGACTGGTTCGCCCTTATTAAGCAAGGCTGTAAGGGGTTCATTTTAGGAAAGATTCCTGCTATTAAAAGGCTTTTCCTGTTATTATTGAACACATATAACAATCATTAAGTAACAGCACACCCCTTTGGAGCAGATCTCTGCAGATCTACGAAGATGTACTGTCTCGTAATGATGCTATACATACAAATAGATGACTAGTTTAATTTTTTTATTTTTATTTTCATCTTATTTATTTTTATCTTTTATTAACTTGAGTATTTTTATTTAATTTTTTTATTATTATTATTATCTTGAATATTTCTTATATACATTTCGAGTGTTATTCCCTTTCCCGGTTTCCGGGCAAACATCCCCCTCCCCCCTCCCCTTCCTTATGGGTGTTCCCCTCCCCACCCTCCCCCTATTGCCGCCCTCCCCCCAACTGTCTAGTTCACTGGGGGTTCAGTCTTAGCAGGACCCAGGGCTTCCTCTTCCACTGGTGCTCTTACTAGGATATTCATTGCTACCTATGAGGTCAGAGTCCAGGGTCAGTCCATGTATAGTCTTTAGGTAGTGGCTTAGTCCCTGGAAGCTCTGGTTGCTTGGCATTGTTGTACATATGGGGTCTCGAGCCCCTTCAAGCTCTTCCAGTTCTTTCTCTGATTCC